>NC_042522.1:20161691-20416991 GCF_900963305.1 Echeneis naucrates
GAGTGCAGGAGGCAGTTTGCCCCCCCCAGAGCACCGCAGGAACATTTATTACCCAGGGACACTCTAATGGATCCCAGTTAAGGTGTGTTAACAATTTTTCTATTGATTGATTGGAAGAGAATCATGGCCAGACTAACTTAGCCCAAAAGATTTAGTGGCTTTTAAGGTAGTAGCGATGAATATAATGCTTTACAAAGAGCTTCTGTACATTATATATATGACACCTGCTACATTAAGCTACATTAAGGTTTAATACGTCTTCATTACTGGCACTCTGCCCAACCCCTTCAAGGTTGAAATAGAGATCCACCTTTCATTACACCACCCATCATGGCTCTATGGAGAGAGATCAAATAATAATGGAACTGTTGAAGCAGTTCTGCCTCAGTTGTTAATGTTAATCGATGAATTAAATATTAAAGATTTCCAGAACAGGCCACGCTTCTCCCATCAGACCACTCCAGCCACCGCCGCCGCCGCCGCCTCAACACTCATCTCTGCTGTAATTAGGCTAAGTACAGGATGATGACCACCCCCCCACCCTCGACCTTTGACCCCCCCGCTGCTGACTGAAACAAGGGGAACTCAAAGACGCGCTTCAACAGGTCATCGCCGTCGTCCAGGCAACGATACTCATTAATGCCAACTTAAAGGGAAACTATTTAAAACGCAGTCACATGACAAGCGTGATGTCACGGCAGTCAGCTGATTGATCGTCTGTTTAAAGAGTAAAATACATAAAAAAAAAGAATGTTTGAACTTCATTATGACTTCTCCAGGGAGAAAAAAATACATGAATAAAATAAACACTTTATTTTTAATTATTTGAAGAGACTGAATTTAATAATAATACAGATTCATTCGTCACATAAAAGCCGAATTTAATGTATTTATTGTACATTAACATAAAATAAATGTATGTTTAATTGTTTCATCATGAACTGTTGAGTATTTACAATTTGTGGGCGTTACTAAATAATCTAACTTGACTAATTCTCTGACCTAGATCCTCTGTTCTGATTGGCTGACTGTTTCTGAGGCATCCAATAAAAGCACAGCAGATTTCAGGTCCAGGTGGGCTTAGACCTGATTCAGAATCCAAGACCACATGGAGTTCTACCTTTAGACTGAATGGACCTTGAAAACTCTGTGTGTATTTTTCCATTCTGAACCGTTATGATCGGAACTTCCTGTTCCCGTGATGTGGTGTCCATATTTTTATCTCCTCCCTCAGTCAGAGCAAATGCTTTTTATAAGTCCTGCAACAGGACAAGAGTCTGCAAGCCTCGGCTCACGAAGGACCAGACTGTGGATGAAAGGGAGGTTTTGGCTGCCGCACACGACGCAGCAAAAATAAACGTCTCGCAGCGAGCTAACGTCAGACTGGCGAGCAGTGGAGGCGTGCCCGGTGCCCAGTGTGTGCAGAGAAAACAGCCTCCTCTGCAGGACGCCCCCGCCGCCCACATATCCAACCCCAAAGCTCTGTTTCTTTTTCCTTCCAAGCATCCAAAGACTTACTCATGTTTGGTTTGCAGACCTTTTGATGGCTGAGTGTCGCTGCGTTCCAAAGTCAGCAGATGATTCTTTCTTAATGTGTCATCATGCACACAGACTGATCTTCTCTTATATTCAACAATATTCCTCTGAAGTCACATTGAACGGTCTGATTCCTTTAGAACCGAACGGGTCCAACCCACCTGAGTCAGACCTGGACCCACACACACCTGATCTGTGATGTCCCAATAAAAACAGAGCAGATTTCAGGTAAAACCTGAAAAGGTGATTGGTGGGTCCAGGTGGGCGGGGCTTGGGAGCATGACATCACAGAGTTCTATCTTTGGACCTTTAATGTCACCTAGCAGTTAGCTTAGTGCTAACTGATTTCTTCTGTTGTTTCTCCCACAAACAGAAGAATGATGATGGTGGGGCTCCTGCCTTCATAGACCTCTATGCTAAGCTAACTGCCTTCACGCTTCAGACAGAAGAGCTAGCTGCCTGAAAACAGTGAACTTTTGCCTGGTGGTGATAAAATGTGCTGCGGTCCACAGTGGAACAGCCAGCAGTTTGTGGTCTATCGACATAAAAAGAGCAGAACCAGGACGCTGCAGCTGCCGACTCTGATGGCTCGAAGACACGAGTGAAGGAACAGCGTTCCGTCCATTTATTGTTTAATGCCACATTAGCAATCTGCAGCGCTGCGGAGTCGCTGCCAGTGGAGGCAGCTCGGGGCAGATGGGCCGGTCTGTAAGATAGATCCACTGCCACATAAATTCCCCGCTGCCATCAAAAGCCAAAGGAGAAACAGCACTAACAGCGTGTTATGGTGAGTCCGGAGCTCTGCCAACAGCAACAGTTCATGCTTTTTCCCTGTTCAGACATTTGAGGGATAGATTCAGATGTTACCTCTCATTAGTATTACTGAACGGCAGAAACAAACAGAGAGCACTTACTGTCAGGGACGCCGGCTCAGCCAGAAAACACATAATTAGGCTGCAGATGTGCTGGATTTTCCTTCTTTGTCCAAAACAGGAATCAGAACAATCGTAAAGGTTTAATCACGTTCATGAATCAGCTGTAGCCGTGACGACAACACAGCTGCTGCTTCACACCTGGAACGGTGTGACGCTCACTCAGGCCGCTTTAGGCGGTGAACACGTGGAGTCTGTCACCGCCAGGCAGGTCATACCCGACCCGCTTGGGCCCAGCTCTAACCCAGACTGAGCCAGACTGACCCGGACTGACTGGGACTGACCCAGACTGACCTCCTCAGGGACGTCAAAGCCCTTAAAAAAAGTGCCTTTCACGGTTCATAAAGGAGAAGGCCTGTGATAAAAGGGGCAGTTCAGCTAAATTATTCAGAATATCTTTATGTAGTAGATGTAGTCCAAATTTAAAGACCCATATTTTATATGAACATGCCATTTTATAATTATAATTATCATTATTATTAACAAATTAATAATAATTAATTAAAAAAGAGTCAAATTTATATGAAAGGTTCTATGTCACGATGGGAAGGGTCTGAAGTCTCAGAAGTCCTGATGGCTGGTTTTAAAACTCATCTACTACAGTCTGTGAGCATTCCTCTGAAGACGGAGACCTTTAACTGAAATGAAAAATATATGGGATGCATCCCATTATTGTTATTGTTATTGCTATTATTATTATCAGTAGTACTAGTATTTTATTGTGGAGCTACAGGCTTGTTGTACAAATAATATTTTTCCAGGTTAAAGACAGATTATTATTCAGTTCAGACCCAATAAAAATCAAATCATCATTTTTATGTTGAAAACTGAAACATCTGTCAAAATAAGCAGAGTATGATTTTCAGCTGGACCTACGGTCTGAGGTTTGATCCGGTTCAAACTGGATCCTCATCATGTGGATGGTGGTTCATGTCATTCTGTTCGTTGACTTCACTCTGTGGAGAAACAGCATGGAGGATAAATGACAGATCAGCCTGAACCCAGAACATCTGAGCAATTCAAAGAAACTAAGTTCTACGATCTCTTCGGGAAAAAAGTTGCAGCGTGGAGGATGGAGGACTCTTCGGCAGAAACTGTAAACACAGTAAAGTCAAATGTTTCTGAGAGAGAATATGTTTTATAAATATATTATATATAATTAATATTTATATATTATTTGTGGTGACCCGGCCCTTTAAGACTTTCTGCTGTCTCACAGGACACGTCTTCTACAAATATAAATTAATACAAATTTATACAAACACACAATATATGTATCCCGTAGTGATAAACAATAAAAGAAATCTAATTAATTCTGTTATCACATCAATATATGCTAATTATATAGGTGATCAAATAACACGTAGAATAAAAAAATGTATACATTTTTGATAATAAATTGATTTTAAACCTGTCACTTCAGCTCTGACTGTAAATGTATTTACTTTTGTTTATGATGTAAACATAGATCGAAAATCATATAAATCTACAGAGGATTTGAATAAATAAAATGAATGAATAAAATATCATTCAAATTCCATTTTAAATTTAATATGATTGTATTAATATATATTTATATTAATTAATGTAATATACTCTACGTATACATTTTTGATATCCGTCCATTGGTATTAAATGATGGAAATATTAATTTAAATTAAATTGTGTTTTTGAACAACACAATAATATAAAATTTTACATGAAATATTTGTTTCACTGAACTGAAATGATGGCTACTGATTTCCTGTTTGTGTTTCTGTGTCAGCTGTGCGTTCTGGTTGTGTAACAGTTGTCTTTGTGGTCCTGTTTGCTGGTTGTTGTGTTGTGTTGTGGTCCTAATTGAAGTGTTTCCTCTGGTTGACCTCTGGCTGTGTAAAGCGGCCCGGTGCCGGAGGATCCATCAGTAAATTGCCTCTCAGCTTGTGGTACAAACATTATCTGGCCCGACAGCGGCGCGGTGGGCAGGCGGACAAGTGTATCAGCGCCGAGCAGACGTGTGTTCAAGCCGCCGTTTCATTCTGTCTCTTCTGCCGCCACAATTGACTTGTCATGTATTTTCCAGCTAATTAGCTCCTTTAAATCAGAGGTTATGTAAGGCGGCCATTGATAAGAACACGGCGGTAAATTGACCGTGTAATGCTGCCATTCATTCAGGGACAATGACCCCCCCCAGCCATAATCAGGATTAATTAAAGACTGTTAAGGAAGAGTGATGGCAGAGCAGCAGGCATGCTGGGTAGATAGCAGCGCTGCCTCTTTAACAGCGCTCTGATTGGTCAGTTGTGCTGAACGTGTCAGAGTTAACCAGCTGGGGGGGGGCAGCTCTGAAAGGAGGGGGGGATTCAAACAAAAGGTCATTACATCGTGTTGGACATCTCAGTGTCCCGTCGGGGGTGGCGGGGGGGTCCGCTGATAACGATCTGAATCTGAAGAGGAATACAGACGACCAGAATCGGCTGCTTCTGTTCCACTCAGTGAAAAACAGACGGGGTGGGCGGCTGACCCAAAGACCTGCAGTCAGAGACCATTCAGCCTCATCAACACACAAGCATAAAAAATGAAAATCAAATTACCCAACCGGATAAAATGAAGTAATGATGTAATTTATTCTGAAGGTCAAAGGTGAACTTCGCTGTGACATAATGTTCAGTTTAAGCTCTGCAGCTCGTTTCCTGTTTCCTGAAATAACTCAAAGACCTTTTCAGGTTAGCGAGTCTTCTGTTTGTGCGTCTTGTGTTCTCACCTGACTCTTCCTAGTCTTCGTCCCAGCTGCCAAGGAGCTCCACCCCGTGTTGTGGGGGGGTCGGGGGTTCTCCGTCGTGTCCCTGAGTGTCGGCCTCCATGTGTCGGAGCAGCGCTGCCTGATTATCGCTGGCTCTGCTGAAACGCAGCGAGCAGTTGCTGACAACGATCAGACAGGACCAGCGTCTCTCCGGGGACACCAGGGACGACTTGTCTCTGCTGATTGTGGGCCGGCGGGGGTGACAGGTAACGGGTGAGGGCGGGGGGCGATGGGGGAGGCCAGCAGCTCCACTCTGCTCCACACTGTCTATCCAGGCTGGCGGCCTAATTCACTGACCATTAGCGGAGATATTTGTTACTGCTGACAGTTAGCGGCCCTGACGGGAGGCCTTCAGCAGCCGGACGGCCGCGCCGCTCCGCCGGGAATCACAATGAAGGATCCAGATCCTTCCTGAATCCTTCCCGCCGCCGCATCAGGAGAGCTTCATCCTCATCTGTTTGTCGCCTGTCGGCGTCACGTCCTACAGGATCAGGGCCTGAAATTGGCTGAGGGGATTCCCTGCCATGGAGCTGCTGACCTGTCAATCAATTTTCAATTAGCAAATGAGGCATCGGGGGGGGGCTTGTGATAATGCAATGACATTATCCCCAAATAACATAATTACCTTTCTGCTAATCAAAGAGCTGATCTTAAAGCGGCAGCACGACAGGAACCAGACCGCTTCAAACCAGGTCCTGATCCACCAGCTGGAAAAGAAGTTACTCTGTATTGAAGTCTATGGGAAAATGTCCCTCCTCCTCCCTGAGTAAACTTGAAACATTAAAAGTGTCAGTGGTGTTAATGGAGTTGGATGTTCAGAGACTCGAAGTTAAAGGTGGATCTGATTTAAAGATGTGAAGATCTGATGCCTCTCCTGCAGATGATGATTTCCCCTCCTCAGGTAGGAATGGATGTTTTCTCCTCCCTCCCTCTGACCTTCCCTCTTGGCGTGACAGCAGCTGCTGAAGGACGTCCTGATCAGCTGACACTGCACTTCCTGCCTGCCGTCAGCGCCGACGGCTGCCAAGGTGTGGGGGCGGTCCGGCTGCAGCGTGGCCACTTGATGAAGCAGAGAAATCGATGGAGCGAGGAATGATGAAGAAATGAGCGGCCGAGACAGACAGGCTGCAAAAATGAGTGTGTCACATTTTGTGGGATGAAACTTGAAACTGAAATCCAAAGAGAGGAGGCGGGGGGGTAATCAATAACTGTGATGAAACAATCTGAGCATCTGCAGCTCCATGTTGATGCATCGCAGCGCAGGTTGTTCCATTATTGCCAGTTTAAATAAATGTGAACCAAAGTCTGTGTTCATTAAAACTCTGTAATGAAGTTTTTATAGAGTGAAGCTGCAGAAACATTTCCATTCAGCTGTTTGTTAACGAGCGGACCCAGACCGGGACCCAGACCGGGACCCAGACCCCGTCCGAGTCTGAGTGCTAGTCTACAGGCCACAGACCGCAGTCCGGACCACGATGAGCCGACAGGATGACTGATGAACCGGTGGAATCCTAAACCCTTTGATCGCTGGCCAGACGCTCCAGGTTTATTTATCTGGGGGCACCACTGTGTTTGTGTTCAGTTCCCGGACAACCCACAAGTCCTGAGAAGAGAACCGGTCCAGCAGAGCCAGGCGCTTGATGAAGCTGATGTCTCTCCTGTGTCGCCTCTATCTGTGGTTGCCACAGCAACGCGGTCACATGATATCAATAAATATTAACCGTCGCCCAGCCCCTTCTGGTCCTCCTCATGTTTGAAGTTCATGGAACAGGAAGTGACAGACTCTGCTGGACTGGCTGAGCGCTCGAGGACAGGAAGTGACCCGGTCCCAGCCCTGAGGATCAGAGCGAAGTGGACCAGCGGGATCTGAGTCCAGCAGCTTCATGATTGGGGAGGGGTGGAGGTGAGTCAGGGACCTCCTTCCCCCTATTTCCAGGCAAATTGATTTATTTCACATTATTAATGAACTTTGCTGCAGCTCCACCTGTCAGACTTTGGCCCTGGGGGGTCAATAACAGGAGGAAACTTGATGTTAGTGGATTCGGCTTAAGTGATTCTGTCGCACTAACGATTCAATATATCAGGACAAATGTCAGCTGCTTGTAATATGTTGATTCTCAGGCCTCATCTGCATAAGCACTGCATTCAGTCGGGGGCAGGTCTCACCTGGGGGGGCGGGCTGGGGGTGGATGTGTAATGACAAGCTGAAATTCTTTTAGCTTCAATAAATATTTCATGTGGCGTTGAAGCTGCTCATTGAATAAACCAACAGAGGGAATCGATCCAGACTCTGTTTAAAGGAACAGGCTCACAGCCCACATTCATATTTCTCATATTTAAAAATAGTCCCACTTCCATATTTACACCGACCATAGGAAATGTGGGGGGGCCAGGCCCGGGGAGCCCAGGGGGCGTGTAAACACTTCAGGTGACTAAATTGCTGGCTGCAGTTTTGTGGGCGGCAGCAGGAAGCAGAGCGATGGATCGGACGGAGAGATTTAGTTGCGGTGGCAGAAGGTCGCTGCTTGTGTTTTCTGTGCAGTCAATAATAAAGTTCACTCTCACACACGCAGAAAGTTAATGAGCACAAAGACCTTGGAAAGTCATTTACATCTGGACCGGCTCCACACTGAGGGGGAGGGGCCCCCGGGGGATGAGAGGGCTACAGGGACTACAGGGAGTACGGGGCCGAGGGGGCCGAGGGGGCAGGAGAAGCACCATGGAGCTGCTGACAGCAAACGCACAACATGACAACATGCCGGCTGGGCCTGCAGCACTCAGTCCTCATCATCCGTCAGGATTCACCGGATGCTTTAATTCATCTGAGGTCTGATTGGGTTATAATGACATCAGACAGACCACGCCCCCCAAAGTCACACCCCCTGTGCCAACAACATGCCCCGTCCCCAGACCAGAGAACTGAGCCGTCCCTGTGAGCCGGCTCTGCTCTCTGTGGTCTTCTGCCATCAGAGGAGTCAGTCCCAGCATGCATCTCTTTTCTACAGGCAGCAGCGTCCAAAACGCACGCGTGAAGGATTTCCTTTATCACGGGGTCACCCCGGGCCTCACCGCCGCAGCCGTGTAATCACCTCGTCTGCTTTCACATCCACAGCTATGAGGCTGTAATCTGTCCAGCTCACAGTGAGGCAGGAGCCCCCCCGCCCCCCGTCAGGGGCCAGACAGCAAACAGGAAGTGACTGTCACAGACCAACACACCAGAATACTAACATGAAGTAATGTAAAATCAATTATCATATATAAACGATGAGACGTTTATTATCACATCACTAATAGATAGTCCAAGCTAAGTGACCAATAATGTTGATTATTGGGAGTTTAAAATATCAGGCTCTCTTTTCATTTCATTAATTCACAAAAAACATGAACTGATCAGCTTGGATGAATAAATGATCAATAAAAAAAACTGATAACATATTTAAACGTGTGAGGCTCCTCTGCACTCCCCTCCTGCTTCCTCCATCCTACCCCCTGCCCCCCCGGGGGGCAGAAGTGAAGCGTGTAGTTAAAGTCGGCGGAGGGAAAAACACATTTCATCAGTTTCCTTGTGGCCTTTTTTCCACGTCATTAGGAGGCTGTGATGTCGGATCGGAGGCAGAAACAGATTGTTCTGCCGCTCAGATCCAACAGGCCTGATTTTAATGTGACGCTGCTTTGTTACAGTGACCCCCCCACAGAGAGACGCTGCTCTGTTCTGACACCAGACAAATGTTTCATTCAAATGTTGCTTTCGCATATTGTGCAGGAAGTAATGAATTCCTGTGCTGGTTCACCGTGTCAAGCCTGAGCGGAGCAGGCTCAGCTCCACAGCAGCAAAATTAAATTTAATGTTCCATTCACGGCGGAAAGGTGCATAAATCAAAGCTTTTGATTTGCATGGACTGTGGCGAGCAACCTCATCCCTGCAAAAATAAACCAGGACACAAAATGATGTCACGGGAAAAACAATGTAATCTCAGGCCTCCTAATAAAAACAAGCAACAGGCGGCCGGTCCCGGATTATTAAAAAAATGGCTCCGCCCTTTTTTGAAAGGGGGGAGGGGCATCAAGGAGCAGGCCGAGGGCGATGAAGAATATCTGACTTTACTTTTTTTTATTACACTGTCAGTGTGGACAAGCTAACACTGCATTTGAAGACCACCAGGCCTCACCTGAGTCTGCGTCATGTGACCACAGGTACAGGTGGGTGTGTCCAGGTGCAGCGATCACATTGTGAAACATTCACTGCTGGCAGTGGCAGAGACTTGATGCTAACGGCTAACAGCATCTCTATCACACACACAAACACACACTTGAATATCAAGCTAATCTTTTTTGTTTCCATTCCTGTAAACTGAAGATAAACAGCTCTGCATGTCCTCTACAAATAAAACACACACACACACACACAGACACACACAGACAGGCCCATTAGGATCAGCCTGATCAATACTCGGTGAATTAGAGTGCTACTGATCTGATTATCTCTCGTTATTTTCTGCCGGCTGTTTTAAGGAGGAAATATTCCACTTTGTTTTTTCCTTCGGTGAAACACGTTCAGAGTTCGATTCCCTGTGATGATGCAGTGGACGGCCCACCACACATTCACTGCTTGATCCTCCTTCCTCCATCGACCAGATTATCATCACCATCACCATCCTGCCCCCCGGCCCACCTGTGCAGTCTAAACTGGGGGGTTCTGTCTGGCTCTCCACTCTGTGGAGACTCTATGGAGACCCTGGACTTGAAGAAGTGAGGCAGGTTACTGAAATAAAAAGGATCTACATCTGCTTTTCTGTTGCTTTGATGGTGCAGAGGAGGAAAAGGTGAGGACGAGGAGTGGGAGGGGAGAAGCCAAGTCCTCCTGAGGCATGATGGGATTAGTGCGGCGGCCCTGGATGGAGAAGTTCAGGTGTACGACTCACCCCTGTAGCTAAAGAGATTATCAACAATGAAGATAATCTCAGGAAAAGTTCCTGCGTCCACACGGCACTCCAAAAGTCTCTGTCTGCTTCAAACAAATTCCCAGAAAAGGCTTTTTATTGTATGACTGCGGAGCAGGCGGCAGCGGGAAGGTGGCCGGGAGCTAACCCTGTGATCCCAGCAGCTCCACAAACTTAATAAGGCGGAGCAGGGAACACAGGCTGTTATATTAAAAGCCATATATTCTGATGAATTCTTCTCTTTGGCGTCCTGGACGGAGACTCGGGTCACGTTTCATCTCATCTCTGCAGCAACACTTTTCAAACTATCCATTGACTTTATTCTGAAAATATTTTCTCTCAAGATTCTCCTCAAACATCAAAACTTCTTTTATTCTGAATTTTTTTACATTTCAGAGCATCATCACTTAATCGGCCTCGCCTCTTCTTTTTCCTCGTTAAGTTTTGTCTCTTCTACTTTCTGTCTACTGTTCTGGAGACCCGATGAAAGCTCTCTGTGTCCAGTTGGTCCAGACTGAACTTCCTCAGAGAAGCTTCAGATTTTACTATTTTAATGGACTGAACTTTTTTGTGATGATGCTGTTTCACGCCCAGTCGATTCAATGAAATGCTCATTGATTTTTATGCTGAGTGAACATTAGAAGACGATGAAAACTTTTAAAAACACAGACGTGGCCCTTTAAATTCTCTGTCATCCTCATCGTCATCATCATCATCATCATCATCATCACCATCATTACTATTCACAGCTCAGCTTCATCAAACTGCTCTGGAGGTGTTTTATTTTGAAAACTCAAACACACACTGATGTTTTGTGTCCACATAAACTGAGCAGCTGCTTCTCTGACTCCGGCTTCACACGTTTAATGGATCATTTTAGTTTGAGCTGCGATCAAAGTGGCTCATTTAGCTGTTTTATGCACCAGAAGAGAACTGAGGCGTCGGATTATGAGGGAGGTTGTGAAGGCAGCAACTTCTGAGCATCATGACAGAGGCTGAACCATCTGTGGCGTCCCAGTGCAGCAGGAAATAACTGTTTATGTCCATATGTCAGAGTGTGTGTGTGCGTGTGCGTGCGTGTGTGTGTGTGAGCGGTCTGATGAGCACAGAGATGAAAGTTTCACACAGATTGAATAAGTGTGGGATGATTTCTGTTTGAACCCTGATCAGGGCCGGATCAACCTCCTGAGGGGCCTCAGCAGGACCAGCACCAGAATCAGGGCCAGAGCCAAGTGCAAGCACAGGACCAGGACCAGGACCAGGACCAGAGACAGAACCAGAACTGGGACAAGGATCAGGGCCAGAGCCAAGACAAAAACCAGGACCAGGACCAGAATCAGGGCCAGAGCCAAGTGCAAGCGCAGGACCAGGACCAGGACCAGAGACAGAACCAGAACTGGGACAAGGATCAGGGCCAGAGCCAAGACAAAAACCAGGACCAGGACCAGAATCAGGGCCAGGGCCAAGTGCAAGCGCAGGACCAGGACCAGGACCAGAGACAGAACCAGAACTGGGACAAGGATCAGGGCCAGAGCCAAGACAAAAACCAGGACCAGGACCAGAATCAGGGCCAGAGCCAAGTGCAAGCGCAGGACCAGGACCAGGACCAGAGACAGAACCAGAACTGGGACAAGGATCAGGGCCAGAGCCAAGACCAGAGACAGAACCAGGACCAGGGCCAGAACCAGAATCGGGACCAGCACAACCTGTATACAGACGTTCCATCGTCTCAGCACAAAAGTGAATTTATGTAATAAATTGTTGACAGGAATCAGACCTCAGATCAGATCAGAACTCAGACCAAAGATCCAAATCCAGTCAACACAAAATCATTTCTCTGTTTCTTCATAACTGTTGCGTTATAAACCAGCTTCCTGCAAGTCGTGTGAAAAAACAGAAACCAGAACTGTGTGTGTGTGTGGGGGGGGGGGGGCTGTGAGAAAAACACACAAGCTCATACAACAGTGACTCAAATCAATTTCGAAGCCGAGCTAGAAGAAATTTCTGTACCAACGAAGCCGAAGCTCCTCGTTTGGAGAAGAACACGCACGGGGAGGAGGGGACTGAGAGAGAGAGAAACTTCTGCAGATTCCAACTTGCAAATAAAAAGCAAAGCAATCAATCATGTCGGAGCGCCTCATTCCTTCGCTCCTTCCAGGCAGCAGCTGAATGAAATCGGACAAGACCAGAATATGCAAACTGATTCGCTCTGGGGGGGTCTGAGGGGGGGTCTGAAAGATAAATGGCCATTCCAGGGGACGACTCAGGGGCCTGTTAAAAGTTTACTGTCACAAACACTAATTAATCACCGCGGCCGCAGCTATTAATCATATATTAATGAGATGGTCTCTTTACTTTGGCCCGTCCAGGCTCCTGGTGGCCCCGGGGCCCCTGGTAGCCTCACTGCGCACTAAGCATCCAGGACTCCATTAATCTTTTCACACCTTCGGGGGGGTTACAGCTCTCTGAGACTGCAAGACAACTGATGAAGAAGAGGAGTCCCATCTTCATCCAGAGCTTAATCTCTTCAAGATGACATGGACACACAACGGTGATTCGCTCAGCTGTCCCCGCCCTTCGCATTGCACTCTGGGTAATCGGGCTGACTGCCACAACGCAAAGAGGTAACAGCAGAGACATCACAGGTCTGAGGAGGAAGATCATCATCATCTTCTTCAGCTCCTGACTCAGGTGGGTGAGCGTCTTAGCTCCTCCTCTTTGAACATATTTGGATTTGCTGGGAGTAAATCTGATCAGTAATTGATCAGATGATCAGCCAGAGCGTCGGACTGCCCTGTTCGGCTGCTGCAGGTCTTCTTCTGTTTTTTTAACCACAGATGCATTTTGGAAACTTTCTAATTGAAAAATGATGAAATAGACAATTAGAGCTGATTGGCCGGCGGGCTGATGATGTGGCGAGGCGGGTCACTTCGTGTGTGTTGTCTTGTAACCACCGGTGGCAGCTCCGAGGTGAAGGCCTCGCCTCCACAGATGCCTCATTAAGTGAACGGAGCTAAATGAGGCGTGGCCTCGTCGTTCACCTGCAGGAGCACAGCAAATGGAGCGGGAAGTTACAGAAAGGCGTCCACACGATTTTAACACACCGGCTGACAGACTGCCGCTCACCGCCTCAGCTAATGGGCCCCAGGAGCGCCATGATCGACAGCTCAGCACAGACCAGATCACAGCAGGTCTGGATCCTCAGAGACCTGAACTCATCTATCCGCTCTCCAGCTCCTGGTTGAGCCCACAACATTCCCAGATCAGGTGGATGCCAGGAGGAAGAAGATCCAACAGAACCCATCAGTCCGGTCTGTGGATGAATTTCTTGGCTCCTGTTGCTGAGCAACCTTAATGAGGTGTACCACAGTGAGGCAGTGCACTGAGGTTCTGAACTGAGCTGGATCACACTGACATTTCCTGTCAGATCCTCACGTTCTTTTCCTCCCTGGTGCAATGAATCCTGGGATGCAGTGGTCCACCTGTTGAGCCCTCACGGTCCAGGATACAGGTCCTGAACTGGGTCGCTGTTCCGTCTGTTCTTCAGCTCACATTCATCAAAGCTCTAATGTGTGAGAGTAAACCTGCCCCCCTAGATCATAATTAAACCCTCAGAACGATCAGACCCCGTTAAAATCGGGTCCAAACAGAATCCCCCCAGACGCTGACTCTCTCTGTATTTCAGCCCTGAGCGGAGCGATGACATAATCAACATGTGTCCTGTGGCAGGTTTGTCACGCCGACGTCCTTTAACTGCTCACACACTCTAATTGGTTTGCCTCCCTCTCGGCAGGAGCAGCCCCCCCGTAATTACCCAGCAGGAGCAGGCGTGAAGTGTGTAGGCGCCAGGCATAGAGGTCCGGCCTGATGGCTGCACTCGCTGTCCTTCAGTACATTACCCAGAAATCACCTGGGGGGGTGACACAGATAGATCTCCCTCATGTGCCCCATGGGGGAGTGTGATGGCTTTAAAAAGCAAGGTAACCACGAGAGACCCGTTGACCTGAGGACGGGGGGTGGTGGAGGACAGGGGAGGGACGAGGGTGTGACGGGGGGGCAGAAATCTGCTGTCAGTGAGTCTCTGCTGCTTTAATGAAGGACACGGGAGGTCAGACACTGCACAACTACACACACAACTGGAAGAAATACGACAAAAACACCAAATACAACAGTTATATCACAACAGGCTGCGTATTTACCAAAAATACACAGTAATACTGAGTAATAAACAGTACTACTCAGTAATGCACAGTAATACTCTGTAATACTCAGTTGATAAATAATTATCAACACTTTTTGTAAGCAGCTGATTAAACTATTTACAACTCAACAAACATAAATTATGTTTTATGTTGCATTACACACACACACTCTCGCTGTGAGGACCAGTTAAGACTAATTGTATTTTCAGTGTGTTGGTCCGGTTGTTGTGTAACTTTCTACAGCTTCTCTCAAACAAAACAGGCCTGTGTGTGTCTGGTGTGTGTGTGTGTGTGTGGTAATGTTAACATTAATGTTATGAGTGGTTGGGTAAAGGCCTTTGATGACACGCTTAATGAGAGGTCTGAGGGAGCAGCTCAGCGGGGTGGGGGGGGGACCTCCCACATCAAACACCGACCCCCACCCCCCCTCCCTGAAGGCCGACTCTCTCAGAGTGGCGTCCAGCACGTCGGCTCCAGAATCAGGAGTTTGATTCTCCTCGTGAGGAAATAAACTCACAGATCAAATTATATTTATGATCGTTTCTAATTGTGGAATCTGATCAGTATCAAAAATGAAAAAATGATTTAAACTCTGACCTCCTGATGCTACATGTTGTTTCACTCATTCTGCTTTGTCGGGTTTTTTTTATGTGGTTTTATGTTTTTATGTGTAGAACATAACTGGGGATAAACAAAGTGATGGAACCGACTGATTGTGTCTGACTCAATAACGGCTTTCCCTTCCAGATAAAAACAGAGTGAAGCAGAATAACCACAGAAAAGTTCCTCTTATGTGTTTGAGTCGTTTCTATCTTTATCTGATCAGGAGTTAAAAAGATCAACCAACTTCTCCTCACTGAGACTTTGAGCTGATCATGGAGGAGGAAACATTTCCTGTGGACTGAGAGGGTTAAACTACAGGTGCTGACATGGGACATATTTAAGGACACGCGTTGTGGTGAATTAACTTCTGATGGGACATTATTTCATTTGATGTGAGTTAAAGTCTGATGTTCTGGATGAGCTGGTGTCAGAAATGATGATTGATGAAAGTACGAGTCAAATAAACCGCCGGCGCTCCACGTTACTGCACAAGTACAAACACGGCCTTTCACGTGTGTGTGTGCCGCTCTCACAAGTTTACTCAGCTTGGGGGTTTCGGCATACAGATGGCGGCTTCGCGAGGGGAGCGGGCTCAAGTCACTGGGGGAAAATATTATTGCAGGTCTGACCTCTGTTTGAAAGTGAGTGAGTCCTGTCGTCCTGACCCCCCCAGTTAACATTCATCAGGTCTGAACTCAGGAGTATGAACACACGGTGACGGCTCCGACACAAACACCTGGATGTTTCCTCCGACGCTTCGTGAGACTGTTTTCTCAGAGCAGAAACCCCCCCAGTGTTGACTTTAGACCACCACCCTCCACAAATTAACATCAAAGTGTGTGTGCTAAAGGAAATGCTTGGGAAGTATATTTTAAAACTCAGTGTGACTTCACTCTCCTGCCATCGGGGGGGGGGGGGGGGGGGGGCTCACTGTCATCTGTCTCCAAACATCAGCAGCTCCACCCTAAATCCAAGGAGGACACAGACTGATCGTATCTCCAGACCTGATCTTCTCACATGATGCACATTTAAAGGAAACAGCTCTCCTCAGGTTCATAAGGCGGGGGAGCTCCCACCAGGACTAAACAAAGACTGGTCTCACCATCAGGTCCCCTCAGAGCTGAGCTGGGAAACGTCCACTTTCACTTTTTCAACACAGCAGACGATGTCCAAACGCCCCTCAATCGATTCCCACAGTGTTGTAGCATGACGCCGCGTCGTGACCTCGTCACCGCTGGTCTCCTAGCAACAAGGATGAGCTGCTTCACAGCAATTCATCCATTCACGACCGCATCACATGTCAGCAGTGAAAATCTGAGCAGTTTCGCCGGAGAAAATTTGATTTGCTAACTTTAGTTTTTGTTTTTCTTTTGGTTCACACAGACAGGATAAGCATCAAGAATCCTTAAAAACATGCCCCCCCACTCATGTGAGCATCTCATGACTCTGGACATGAGAGCCATGGAGACCTGAGTCTAACCTGCTGCTGTCAGCCGCCAATCAGAGCGAGTGGCTGATTCACCGTGAGAATCGGAGAAAACTCTGAAGAGACTTCTTATTCTCAACCTGAACTCATTTTCATTTCCTTTATTTAAAATGATAAATTACATTTTAATTATTCCCATTCTTAGTATTTATACTTGAACTTTTCTTTTTTTAAAATCCTTCTTTAGTTTTACTTGATTTTAATCATTTAGGTCATTTTTCACCAATTTTAAACGATTTATTTATTTAAAATTTACATTATTTATATGCATTTAGAATTTTGACATTTTATTTCATACTCAGTGTATTTAACTGAGAAGCTGATGGTGTCTCCATGGAAACAGTATTTACTATGGGATGTTGTTGTTGTTTCTTTGATAAGTGCTTTTGTCGAAGTAAAGTGTTTTCTAGCATTAAATTTTCTCCCATAATTCTCAGCATCAGAATGTGACAGTGAAGCTGATCAGATCTTCAACCTAACCCCCGTCCCCTGTCCCCCGAGTGTTTGTTTGATTGAATCAAACTGTCAGTTTGTTCAACATTTAAGATAATGACATTAACGTCCATCCTTCAGGCAGGAAGGAGGCCGTCCTGATGGTGGGGGGGGCGGGCAGCTGCTTGGCCATGGATTGACTTAACCTCTGTCACGTTGATTCCTTTTGTCTTTTCTGCTCATCCAAAAATGGGCACAGATGTCACCCCCCCCCAGACTGACTGACATTTATAGAAGAGAGGTAGGTAAATAGGAAGGAAGGAAAGAAGGAAAGAAGGAAGGAAGGTAGAACGAGAGGTAGGTAACAAAATGGTGGATAAAATGAATGTGAAGATATAAGGGGACAGGAGATGAGGAGGAGGTAGGAGAGGAGACAAGGAAACACATCAATGCTGACTAATAAGAAACAAACGTGTTTTTAGCTCCTCTCTTTGTTGAATTAATGGAATCAGGTCACATCCCAGTCCTTGTCCTCATTGCCCCCCCGTCAGTGAAAGGGGCTCCCAGCGATGAATGTTTACCGGGGAGGGGCTGTTGTGATCCACTCAGGCAGACCAGAGTGACGGAGCAGCTTTTAATGGCCCTCTGGAGCCGCTCCATAAACAGCCTTGGCTCCGGCCTCTTCGGCCCTTTTCCTCTGAGAGGCTCCATTGTACGACTCAGCGGCGAGTCGGCCAATCAGCTCACCGCTTTGGGCCGTTCGAGGGTTTGAATGCTGCCGATTTATCAGCCCGTCTCCATTAAAATCTCAGCTCAGATTACGGCTCAGCGTCGCCAAATCACAGCACCTTCATTCAGCTATCATTCACTCCGCAAACAAAAGCAAAACATGTTCATGTTTCATTCACAGAGTCCAGGACTCAGACCGGTCTGAGTCCAGAGGCCAAACCACTGTGGCGCCATCGATCAACAACACTGTCACACAACTTAACATCTGCCTGTGAGAAATCTTGGTTCTTATGCAGGAAGGAGCTAAACTTCACCACCTCTGATCTGCATCTATCCGGACCAAAGGTCCACACAGTCTGAAGGTTTAAAGCTCCATCTGGTCTCTGGTCCTAAATCAGGACCAGGTTCTGTATTAATCCGGTGAAATTCTCAAAGGTCTCAGTCCTCAGAGAAATGCTCACAGTCTGGATTCAGAACCGAACCTTAAACCAGCCGTCAGGACTACTGTGAAGTTGTGATGTCACAACAAAGCAGTCCCCTCCCTCAGCCACCAAATCCTTCGTTGTTGGATTCTGCATCACACCTGAATCGACCATTCCAGAAAGGGGAGGTTACATGATTCAGTCTCTTCTGATTGGCTCACCGTGACAGTCAGTAACCTCTGATGTCACGTTTCCCATCTGGTTGAACTTCCTGTGAACTCCTGACGTGGTCTCAGTACCTGATGGATCTTCCTCCTGTCGTCTGGGTGGGTGGTCTCTGGATGGGGCGGGTGCAGCCATTGTTACAGATGAAGAGACAGGATGAGGTCGTTCATTATGAAAATTTGCTCCACAACAAAACTCCGTTATTCAGAAGCCACTTTATTCCTCCAGTTTTCCATCTGGGACACATTGTGGATCACACCTGGAACCTGGGTCTGGTTCTGGTCTCTCCTCCGAAGTAGAAACTCGATTTTCACTTTAACAGCCTATGAAACTGTTTGGTTTCCCTCCAGTGTCCTCCATTGTTCCTGAGTTGCTATAGTAACAGCCCACATCAACCAAAAGAGAGAAGCCAGGACTTAAACTGGTCTCACCTCAGAGACAGTTATTGACAGTCTTCAGGGTTGAACACAGGAAGTGTTCTTCTCCCAGAATCATCAGCAAAATTCAAGTTAAAGGTTCTTCAAGGTTATTGAAGGTTGGAGGACTCTGATGAACCAGAAGAGATCTGAGGGATATATTTAGATGTGGACTAACAGATGTGGTGACCTCCGACCTCCTGTGGTGGGTTCACACAGAGAGACCTTCCTGTAGTGCGTTCGGACAGCGGCGGTGTTTTATAAGAGTATGCAGCTGTGAGAGGAAACATTAGTGCGAGCCGTTAAAGAGCTGATGACTTCACTGTTACTGCGACCAATAAAAGCTCACAGTGGAAACGTGGCAGAAAACAGCCCCTTTTATGGAAACAAGTGTTTCCATTATGTTGAGGGACGTTATCCGATGCTCCTGAACCAGCTCTGCTTTATCACTCCGTTAATTACAACCACCAACTGTTAATGCTGCAGCAGTTTTATACAGACAGAAGGATCCAGATCAGATGGGTCTGAACCGCCAGGACCGGAGAAGTGCGCCAAAACTAATTAACACGGGAATAAATCAAACCATAAAGTTAGAAATGTGTCTGAACCTTGTTCAGGAAGAAATAAAAACTAATAAATGTGAACACAGAATAATAGAGACCTAATTTAAAATGAATACAAAAATCTGTTGATGTAAATCCATCTTAAATATTGACTCTTTTTATGTGTTTATTTTAACAGCAGCTTCGGAGCTATGGAGGACAGATCAAATCATTTGCTGTTGTTTTCCCTGATTGATGATCACTCAATCAACAGAAAATTCATCTGAATTTATTTTGATGAATTTACATTGAACTGTTTGTTTGAGCTAAAATGCTAACAGTCGCTAACTATTGACTGAACATGACGGTGAAGATTTGATGTTTTTTTTGTCATAATTCACAAACTGCATCTTGGGGTGTTTTGATGATCAGACAATTTATAAACAGGATTCATGTGTCGATCAATAAGATAATTAGTGTATTGAGCAATAATAAAAATACGATTTAAAAAGGGATTTACAGAAAAAGGCTGCAGGAGCTTCATCTGAACTAGTTCAGATTATGACAGATTCATCTAGGCGATAATAACTGAAGCTCTGATAAGGACTGTGAGAAACTGAATCTGAGTCTCATTCAAGGAAAAATAACTTTGCTTCAGTCTGCTGAAGAAAAAACACAGCTAGCATGTCTGTAACCTCGTTAGCTTCATTTAATCTGACAGACCAGAGAGATCAGCCATGACATGATGGGGTCATGAATATCTGGACCAGCTGATCTGATGACCCCAGATTAAACTTCTGAGTCTGTGAC
Source organism: Echeneis naucrates (assembly GCF_900963305.1). Taxonomy (NCBI): domain Eukaryota; kingdom Metazoa; phylum Chordata; class Actinopteri; order Carangiformes; family Echeneidae; genus Echeneis; species Echeneis naucrates. The sequence continues at coordinate 20,181,749 of NC_042522.1, forward strand.
TCAGGATGCCCGCCCCCCAACGATAAGACAGAGAAGTATTTCGCTGTGATGTCATGGCGTTAGGGCCGGGCTGGACAGCCTCGTACTGCAACACCTCGTTAAAATACCAGCTGCGGCGGCGGCTGCTAGCCTCAGTTTGTGTTAACTGATAAGGCTCAGTGGACGTTAGCGAGAGCTTCACTCAGTCAGAATAATATTAGTGTTACAGATGATGCTGTGAAGTGACAGACTGCTGATGTCAGAGAACAACTCACTGATCAGCCCATCAGCCCATCAGCCGATCGTGTCAGTATCTAACAGGAAGTTTTCACAAAGCTCAGCACACAGACCTGGTCTGGACCTGGACCTGGACTGTGGTACACCTGCACAGACCTTTCATGAAACCACGTTAATGTATGTGTTGCAGGACCCGGCTGCTTCACACTGAGCAGGAATAAATGGGAGCTGATATAGTTCTACTTCCTGTTCCTGTTATGACATCGTCGGCTCCTCCTTCCTACAGTAGTCAGGTCAACAACAAAATGGTGGCATATTCCCCTGGATAGGTTGATGGCTTCAAACACGTTCCCAGTTAACCCGATGGAAGGTTCAAACACAGAACCTAAACCCTGAATCAACGTGCCAAATTCATGATCACTGATTTCACAGGACAAACTTCATTCTCTCACCATTCACATTAACGTGTGTGTGTGTGTGTGTGTGTGTGTGTGTAACAGCCTGCTCCTCTGTGATTGAGAAAAAAAAGGACCTGTTGAAAAAGAGCCTCTTTAATTTAGTAGGTAACAAAATACAAATCTCAGTAGCTGGAAATAATCGTCCAACGCTCATTAAACATTCCATCTGGGCAATTAGCTCCTTTTTAGTCTCCAAGATTATAAATGACCGGCCACTAATTGAAGCCAGCAGCCAGCGAGGGCCTGAGATGAACTGAATTACACAATGTCATTAAAATAAATACATCAAATAATTATCCCATGGAAAATAAATGGACTGAACGCATGTAATTGTTCTTTCGAATTAGTCCGTCCACCGCTCTGAGCCGTCACCGCAGGACACTGCTCCAGCTTCCTTCAGGGACGCCACAATTAGCTCCTCCGTTTTCACAAAGGGCCTCATTTAGCTCCATTTAGCTCCATTTAGCAGGAGGTGGACGTCCAGGACACGAACAGCTTCCGCTGATTTTGGCGTTGGAGGAAGGAGCAGCAGAGAAGAGCAGATTCCTCGGACGACTGATGTGAGACGCGTCTTTGTCCTCTGACTGATTACTTCCTTGATTTGGTAAAAAAGGGGAATCTTTCCCTTTTTACCTTGAACTCTGCAGAGCAGCATGAGCTTGAAACATTCCTGACTGAATTGATAGTGACCTGATTTATGGGCCTTATTGTGCCGTATAATTAATTTTATGCATATGACTTCCTTTACAATTACCGCAGTGGCCGATTGGAGAAGTTCACTGCTTATATGAAGCCATCAATAACTGCGGATTCATCACAGGCGGCCGAACATCTGCATGAGGACCAGATCGTCTCCTGGAAGTGAGATATTGTGTGAAAGGGCAAAGCTTCAGGTGGACTCTGGAGCTGGAGGACACTCAGTCAGGGACGTGTCCTCGGTGTCTCTGGCTCAGATTTAGTCTGTTTGTGGTTTTTCATGTCAGACATGTCTCGGGGTCAACACAGCATGAAGAGACTGCAGCACAGAGAGCTACGGTGTCCCTGCAGGACCACAGTCTGTCTCCACACCTGGACCTGGACTCTGGGTCTGAAGCTCAAAGCTCATGATGTCAGCTGCTGGTCTGAAGCCTCCAGTTTGTAATTTTCCTGTCGGCCATTTTGGTTTTTGAAACCAGAAGGAACCCGATTTGGATGAGAAGATGGATCTGACCTGCTCTGTACTCCCTCCTGATTGGATGGTTCAGTCTGTCAGTCATACAGTAGCCCCGTCCCCTAACTCCTCTCCTAAATGGAGCATCAATTAAAAAATGAGCATCATGTTGTATTTCAGACAGAGACCATAAACTCATCAGGAAAACGTTTAGTGAGGAGGAGGAGGGACATTTTCCCATAGACTTCAACATGAGGGAGGAGGAGGGACATTTTCCCATAGACTAAGCTCTGCTGCAGTCTTCTCTTTGAAGAACAGCGGTTTACGTCCATTGGTGTAAACAGTCTGAGGTAAGCAGATGATCTCACCCCCCCACAGTGTAAATCCAGTTCTCTGACACTTGACATCATCATGTTTAGTTCACATAATTGAAACTCTTACACTCCATATTCAGTCAACAACACATCACCTCCTGATTCTGCAAAACAATGACAACAGTGCGCGGCTCGTATTAATGTCAGCCCGTTAAACAGCTCGCTGTTATCAGCTGCAGAGCGGCTCTTTATTAAATCAAATGAATGCAGAGAGAAAAAGCCTGTTGGATGTTTGACCCGCACCAGGAAACACATCGGCACTGAATTGATCTGGATGACATGAATAATTTAGCTGACACTAAAGGAGGTAATATAAATGCACACATATATTCTAATCTCTCTGCCGGTGGTGCGTGGACGCTGTTTCCCGCCGCCGCCGCCGCCTCTCTCATGTGGAAAAGCAGCAGATGCCCTCAGTGAGGAATTAATCCAGAAATGTGTTCCGCCTCAGAATTATTCACATCCAGACGCCGGATAATGATTCTCAGATTCATCCGTGACGACGGCGGCTGATTCCCTCCACGCTGGAGGGGACTTTGTTTTCCCACTGACCTTTAGCTGGACAACGGCTTCACATCGCAGCCCATCAGCGAGCTAACCGTTAGCTAACAACTAGCCACTGTAGCTGAAGGCTAAAGTCAGGCGCTAGCTAACATTAGTTCTGGGACCAAGTCTTTATCAGACCTCCCCTCTGATTGGCGGGGGTGTCGGTGTCAGTGTGGTTGTGTTAGCGAGAACAGATCTCACCTCACAGGTGTGATGTGTAGATCCCACTCTCCAGGCTGTCGGGCTGTCGGGGGGGCCCTGGGGTGCTGCCAAACGGCGGCAGCAACAATGGAAGTCCCAGGCTTGGCACCACCAGATGGTCTGAGCTGAAACAACCAACAAAGAGCCACCAACGATTTAATGATTGTTTCTCATTCAGCCATTATTTCTACAGCAAATAATCAACTGACACACAATATTTCATTTGTGGGGAACTGAAGTCACTGAGACTTCCTGCTGCTGAGGAGGGGCGGCCTCAGCGCTCGCCATATTCAGGACGTGAATTATTATGGTGATTATAACTTGTTTTTATGACACACCTCTTCCAATTAACAGGGTGATAACAGCGGCGCCCCCCCGACAGGTGTTTTTGTTGTTGGGGAATTGTGGCGCTCTGATTTACATGGCAGACTAATTTGGTGGAGAGGCTGATATAAAGAAGGTCAGCCCCCCCGCAGCGAGGGGCTGCACATGGAGTCCTGCTCCCAGGATGTTCCCGGGTAAGTACACAACAACGGGCAGGTGATGGGGCCGCCGGGGGGGGGGGGGGGGGTAATGAGTTCTGTAGGTGAGGCTGCAGCACAACACGGGGAGTGGCATCCGACCTGAGGTTCAGGTTAATTAATGAAGTGATCCAGGCCCGGGCAGGAGACGGGAGGCTTCCTGCCCCCCGAGCAGCAGGTCACAACACTGACAGATGCCCCATTACAATGTTAATGATCACAGGGCCGGGGCAGATAATCATATTCAAAGCTTTTCCACCAGATAACAATCAGGAGCTCACACGGGCCCTGACGAAGAGCTGCTCCACAACATATGTGGCACAAGCCTGAGCACCCCCCACCCCCACTCCTCTGTTTAAACTGAATGGTTGAGCCAGCGCCCCCCAGGTCCCCCCAGGCCCAGAGGACTGATCAATGTGATCAAGACCTGATAAGATCTGCTCTGCTTGGCTGAATGTGGCAGCACGAGCCGCACACACACACACACACAGATAATCGTTTGAGTTGTTGTGCACATTAGAGCTTAAACTGCTATCAATCGACATCTTTGATTGATGACCTGATTGGTTGATCGTTTGGGATAAATCTTCTTCATAATAAAGTGAATTTCTTTATCAGCTGCGTCGTCCTCACTGATCAATCTGCTGATTATTCTCCTCATTAATTCGGTATGTTGGATTAAAGGTTAGAATCACTTCACATGTTAAATAATAATCAGTTTCTGAGGATGTCACACAAAACTAACAGCTCTAACTGATAATTATTGATAATATTTATGGGTATCCGAGGTGAGTGTTTAACCTGAAATCTGCTGTCATTTAATTGGATCACGCAGAAATCAGTCAGCCAATCAGAAGAGACTGTCAGATCCCCTGGACCACAAATATGTCTTCTTATAGAAATCAATACAAAATATGGTGTTTTAGGATAAATACGACCTTTGATATCAAATGTTGACCTTTAAGTCTGAATTAGCTGACTGTTACTGTCTGACTCTTTCTGAGGTTATCTGTATATTTTTCAGCTGTAGGATGAGAACTAACTCATCACGGTGATGTTGGCGGGGGGGGGGACCAGCCAGCCATGATGGTGGAAAAATGAAGAGAGCAGAAAGAGGCCAAGAGGCAAACAGGGTGAAATTTATTTTTCAACCTCTGTCAGTAAGGTGCATTAATCTAAGAACATCCTCCGAGTGTGTGAGCGTTTGATTTCTCCATCAGCAGCCACTCCCCTGCTCTCTCATCCCAAACATTAAATATCACCTGCCGTGATTAATCCCAACTTAATTAAATCCATCAGCCAGACAATGGCCAGCCAATGAGCTATGTAATCATTCACATAGTAAATTAAAAGAAGTAAAGGCTCCTCTGTGTTCTCCTCTGACAGAGATGGAGAGGATGGAGCAGAGGGTCCCAGAAACGGAGCTGGGGGGTGGGGAGGGGGCGGATCGGCCTCCACCCAGCAGAGCTCATCCACAACACACACACACGTGTCATCAGACTGAGGATGATGATGAGGTTCATGTTGAACTGAGTCAGTTTTCCTGCAGTAACTGAACTAAAGTCTTATTCATACACTTAATGAGGCTCTTCTTATGTTGTAATGTAAACGGATTATTAGAGCATATCAATTCACAAGACTTTTAACCCTTTTCTGTTTTTCATTTTTAAAAGCTGATTCTCACTGACTCAGTAAAGCTTACTGCAGAAACACAGAGTGAAAAGGCTTCACTACTGCAGACCCGTTTTAAAATCTACAACTGTCTCATTTCCTGGTTCTTGATCAGGTGACTTGTTCAGGCCGCCCACCACCTGCAGCTTCCAGGTAAACAGGTGACAACAGCGACTCAGACCAGGACTGTGTTGAGACCAAAATCAGAGACCAGCAGACAGATTAGCATCTTTGATGATGTCATTGTGACGTTTTACCTGAGTTTACAGGTGTGAGGCTCCGCAGGGATCAAGGCTGCGTTACTGACAACTGAAAAAAATCCAATATTCCTGAAACAGGATGTGGCCTGAGACAACAGACACACACTGCAGCCCTCATCTTCAGACTCTGAGAAGGTCACAGTGAGTCCTGCAGCACCAGCAGAACAGATGTTAGTGAGAGGACGATCCTGCAGGCTTCACAAACACACACACACGGACCAACAGCTGGGATGTTAATGCCAGCAAACAGGATTATCCTCAGAAAGGATTTCTCTGCTAAGCGTTTCCTCTTAATTAGATTCGTGGCTCTCGGGGATGAATCGGCTTTTAGCAGCGAGAGCTGCCACTGAGGAGCTGTTAGCTCCTTATAACTGAATTAAATGCATAATTAGTGATACAATTACATTAGTACGGGGTCCTTTGTATTTGTGTGAGTGACGGGGATGGAGAGTGAGTGGGGGGCGTCATGTGACCTGCGATGGTTGCCAACAGGTGAGTGGACTCAGGAGGATTCAGCCTCACTGGAACAAACATTCTTCACTCACAAGACTCCTCATGTGCTGAGTCATCACTTCTAAACTTCACACATCAGTCTGTTTTCATCAGGAACTAATCTGGTGATTCATTATTGGATATCTGAACACTGAAGGACGCTGACATAACTGTGATGTCATCAGTCAACAATAAGACCCTCCAATGACGTGACTTGGTTCTCATGAAAATAGTTGACACCATAAACCAATGACAGTCTGTTAAAACAGATTCACAAACCTCAAGAACCAATCCTGTCAACCTGTGAGGACAGGGGGTGGGGCCAAAATTAAAAACGTTAATCAGTACAAAAAGGCATTAGCAGAGTCAGCATTAGCACAACTGTGTGAGCTGCTGCCAGTTACAAACTACAAGAAATAAGTTGAAGAAGTAAAAGATGCTAGCGACGCAAACTGCTGCATCTGCTGTTTTTTGGAACTGGATTTGGTCTCAGCAGTCCAGTCCACATCTGAATCTGGGACTTTGTGACTGAGACCAAGGATTCCCTCAAGACTGTTACCTGAGTCACAGACACACACAGACCTGAACATCATCCAGGTATTAATGTCACTTCGTGCAGAGGAGCTGCAGGTTGTGAACATTTGAAAGTCAGGAAGTGTGGAGCCACATTAACCCTCCATGTCCACAATCTGGATTCACGGTCAATTCATCATTAGTCGTCCTCTGACTCACACACACATGAACACACACCGAGCACACGCCCAGCTCACACCTCTCCCCTCCATCCTCGACGTGTATCCCGGGCCCATTCATCACCAGGCAGCTGCTGACAGTGACGGATGGGTCAGCCCGCCACTGGCACTCTCCCAGGCCCAGACTCATACGGCGGCAGCAGCAGACTGACAGCTGGAGCAACATGTCAAGTGGTGGAGAGACTGCGGCCATTAATAACCTCCGTCACATGACCACCGTGGTGTTGGGGCCCGTGTGGGGCCCAGGGGCGTCCACTGGAGGTGTCACAGTGAGCGGGGACGACAGTCATGGACGTCTGATCTTTAATCAAGTGCGTGGGGATGATGGGTAATGAATATATCGCTCACAAATTGGAAGGTGCGTGCCAGAGAAGTGACAGAGTGGGAGGAGCTGGGTGAGGGGGGCGCCAGCGAGATATCTGGTGACCCATCGGTGGTGAGCCGTGACCTGGAGGGACCACTGGATGTTCAGGTGATCATTTGGAGTCAGTTTACCATCACGCACCTGGGCTGATCACAGAAGAGCACCAGAGTCTGACTGACGTATCAACAGTCTGAATTATCAGAAGAAGATGTTAAAGGTGCATACATTCAGAAACTGAGCCTTAAAACCAGCTGTCAGAACTTCTGGTACTTTGTGATGTCACAACAACAGAGTCACCACCCAAAATAAAATCTGGGCCTAATTTAGTTTATTGACCAACGCAAAGCTTTCGATTTCCTGAACAAACTGCTGAAGGTGAGCAGATTGATCACAGATGGTGAAAAGTTCAGAATCATCACAACTTGTGTTCTCTTCAGCTGTGACAGCGACAGGAAGTCAAACTACAAAAAGATGCGGCTCTGTGAGGTCAGAGGCAGGAAGTCAACCTGAGAGCATCGTCAGTAAAATGTTGAAACGAAGCGTGGACGGCGCTGAGAGGCCGAGCGTTAATGCGCCAGGAGCATTAATGTTTAATTGACTTTCACCTCTCCTTGTGTGCTGCGCTGATGTAAGCAAAGTGGGAGGCGGCCGAGCGACTGTCCACACGAGTGAGCCGTTTATTTCTCTGCAGTCTTTAGGAGCCCAGATGATCCTTTAATCCAATTCTACACAGCAATCAAAGATCCATGAATCAGGCCCATTATGAGCAGACCTGCGGCCGAGCGGGGCGGTCTGCATGTCATTACTGGGGGGGCCGCGCCATAACAAAGCTGCTTTTAATGAGATTCCACAAAGCTGGAATCAGGCCGGCCCACCATGCATCCTGGTTAATTCACTTAAAAATAATTCATTCCTAAAGACTGAGGAGCAAAGAGTCATCCTCTCAGATACAGTGCTCCGATTTCAACCTTCACAGGAGGAGGCCTTCATCCCAATGAAGAAATATCATTATCATGTGAGGGATATTGGGGGGGGTAACAGCAGCCAAATGCAGAAAGAGTGATTAACTCAAATGTCCTCAGTGTCCCCAGACTCACAGATGCAGATTTGGCATCAGCAGCAGAGTCTGTGAGCATCAGTCATCGTTTGAGGAGCTAATAAAATCAGGCTAATGCAGAGCTAATGCTAACAGCGCTCACTCTTTTATGGATAGGAAAATAAATATGATCTTTAATTACCACTTTATTCACATCGTCTCTCTCTAAGAAACAGCAGGGGGGCAGGAGGGGGGAACTGCCGCTCATGTGCCGTCACACATTTAATGTTTTTACTAATTCTATTCTAATTTTATTTTTTCACTGTGATGCTGCTTCCTGTCTTTCACACAGAAACCACAATCAAATATTAATGCACCTTTTTCCTTTATTTTAAAATGATCCTGGCTTAGATGAGTAATTAAAGATTCAGCTTCACCTCAGGCAGCAACAACAGTCCAACTATTACTACACCATTTACTCTCTAACAATATAATAAATGATGAAAGTGAAGATTTTTAGTGCAGCAGATGACTAATATTTTTTCAAACATTTATCTTTCTGAGGCCATTACTTTGAAAAGTCACATTAGACACTTGTCTTTTCCTGTGTGGTACACATATATTTCATGTTTGCAGATGTTTTTAATATAAAGATGTTAAATTAACAATCAATGCCAAATAAATATTTCAGATACTTAATGGAGGTGAGTTTGTCCTTCGCTCTGATTGGTCAAAATCAGAAGGATTTTTAATTTGGAAAATGTTATTTTTCATGTTTACATGATGTTAATACAGATTTTAATGTTAATAAGTGCTCTAATTCTTCCTGATACATAACCTTTAAAAAATAATCGAACATCATCACAGGAAGCTTTGTCATCTCTTGACTTCATCTCTGAATCTTGGGTCAGTTTAAAAGAACTGACGCCTCTGTGACATCATCATGAATTAAAGATGCTCCTTTGAGTGTGACGGGGATCAAACCTGTGAACCGTGTTTCTCATAGTGTGACAGATGGGACTGTCCTGGTTCGGATCCTGGTCCTCCTTCAGATCAGGATTACTATTTTTCTAAAGCTAGCAGACATCAAGGTCTCGCCGTGGGGCGTGGCACGGCTCAGACACACCCCCGTCAAACAGGCGGACAAAGTGCTACACTTTGTGGAAGAAAGGCCGAGGCCGGGCGCCACCGCCGGATCAGACCACCTGTCAGAGCGGCTGTGCCGAGGCCTGTGGGCGGCATGCTCCTTAACCAAAGCGCTGACTTTCTTTAACCAAACGCTCCCATCTGTTGAGCGGCCATTGTCTGTGAAGTCATGCAGCTGCACCCCCCCACACACACACAGAAAACATTTCCTCCGCCTCCTGCTGTTATTCAAATACTGTTACTAACCACTGATTTATTCATTGGCTTTAAACAGACACGCCCCCCGACCTTTCCCCCCAGACCTCCCCACAGTCATCCTCCCCTTTATCTCTGTCCACTCGGACCCCCCCTCCAGCTGTCGCCCCCTACCAGCCGGGCCCATCAACACTGATTCTACACATGGACCTGGGTTCAGAAAGACCCCACTGTGTGGGCCTGGTCTTGTCCTGTTCTGGATCTACTGAACTGAACCTGAATCAGTTTCTTCTTTCTGTTTGGTCCAGATTCAGAGACAAACCTGAACCTGCTGACAGAGAGTTTTCAGAGTCTGGATCCAGCTGGTCTCCTGGAGTTCACCAAAATCTGACTGTCATAACAGTAATATCAAATTTCTATTCACAATTCTATTTTTTTTATATATTTTTAAAATGTTTTATTCTATTAATCTATTTTCTATATTTGCATTCGTTCATTGTGGACAGCAATGTACAGGGAAACGTGTCTTTACTGTACATATGACAAACACATTGAATCCTATTAGTAGCTACAACCAGAGTACAACCATCTGAGGTGCATTGTGGGTAATGTAGGTAATAAGATGGAGGCTGTCCATCATCCTGGTGTCTCTGCAGGTCTGAGGTCAGACCCGGATCACATCCTGACGAGTTCTTTATGGCCGACATCTTGTCAGATCGTAGTGACGTTCTGCTCGCTGTCGGCCTCTTTGTGGCTGATTTCATGCCGCCGTCGTCTCAACGTTCTTTGACAGCCCGTCATGTCCTCGCCACTCTATACGAGACAGATCCACCACTTACTGCCGCCAGAGGGAAATATGGCGTCTTTTACGACGGAGGGTTTAAGTGATGAGTTAGCGTCATCGCCCGTGAAGCTGTCAGGCTGGCCTGGGTCACCCCCAAACCATGGTGGGAATCACCCGTCAGAGTGGGAGGACGGGGGGGCGGGGGCCACCCACAGTCCTTTGCAGCCCCCCTCCCAGTTTACAAGCCCCCCTGAAGTTATAAAGGCTGAAGGCAGCCGAATGGGCCTGAAGTCTGACTGCACAGAGCGGCAATAAAGTAGGCCATTCATCCATGGGGGGCCCGGGTGGGGGGGCTAATACAGCTGCATTAACTTCAATGATCAGACTTTTCTGTCACCATTTCCTGTCACATCCTCTGTGGCAGGACGAGGTTATGAGGAGGATGAGAGGCCTTGTCTTCTAAGATTTAAAAACAAAACAGGAAGTCGACCGTTTTGAATCTCCTCTGTAAGATTTTGGGAGTTCATGTTTTGGTTGGACGCTGCTTGTGGAAAACAGGAACAGGAAGTAGTTTACCTGTAATGTTCCTGGTCTTGCTGACACCTGTTGAACAGGATCACTGTGGCTCCTCCCTCCAGGTGGACAACAGTGGGAGGGGCCTTAGTTTTTATATTCTATCATTTGTTGTTTAATGTGTAGTGTGTGTGTGTGTAATTGCAGACTTTCAGGTGGACGATCAAAAGCTAATTAAAGATCATCAACAGACTGATGTGAGTTTGATGACGTCGTCACTAACGGCGTCCTGAGTGTCTCCATTAAATTGGCCGCCAACGTCACGTCAAGACGGGGACTGATGGATTCTCTTCATCTGTTCAACTACATCAACAGACAGCAAGGGGGGCACCCCCCCGGTGTGTGTGTGTGTTAACCAATTTCACAGTTTATAGTCACACACAGTTAAACACAGTTAAACTCTGCAGCGGCTTAAGGTCGGGGGGGGCTGAATGGAAATCTTCAAGTTCATTCAGCGTGATTAAACCGGAGCTGGGACTTTTCTTCCCGGCTAATTATGTGGAAATTACAAAGACAATAAAGCATCTGGTCGCCTCTCTCTCTCTCCTTCACGTTCCCCTCAATATTGTGACAGGCTGATGCATTGTGGGAGAGCGGCGGCCCCAACTCAGAGCTGAGGTCAGCAGAGAGCAAATAGATGAATTTATAACTTTGCCTTTTCACGGCTGAGGGGCAGGATCATTGTCCCTCGCCTGTCCCCCCCGTTGTTCCACCCCAGAGACCACCACTTATTCTGAGGACCCCCCCGACTAATACCAGCCCCCCCATCTGTACGACACAAAGAGGCAGAGCAGGGGAGAAAGGCCCCCTCAGACTGGCAGGCCACCCTGTTAAAGGCTCTGCGGTTCAGACTCGTTTCCACAGATTCAGTCACAATGAGCAGGAAGTCCTGTCCAGCCGTCACTCACTGACCCCGCCCACAAACGCCACTCAGAGGAAGTCTGGAGCATGGGAGCATTGAACAGAGAACGCCCAGGAATTTGAGTAAAATAAAGTACAAACACACTCACATTATGTTTAATATAATATTTTATATTACATTATATAGTATAATACAATATAATATAAAATGGGCATGATTTTCAAATATGATATAGTCATTAAATTTGAGTCCATTTTGTAGTGTATGTCCCGTTGATGTTAAAACAATATACTCTGGTGAAAACAGCGTCCTGTACTGACTGACTGGCTGCATTCTTATGCTGTCAGATTATTATGGTTGTGATGAACTTTGTGATATTTAAAGAAAAAAACTGAAGAATAATCCAGCTGAGCTGCAGTCAAATTTTTTCTTTGCTAAAAGGAATTTCAAACTGTTTTTTCTATAAATCAGTGTTGAAGACACATTTTTATTTAATTTCAATAGTTCTGAAACATCTAGAGTTGAAGTTTAATTGATATATTTTCTGCTTTGCTGAGAAATTAAACAATAAGGGTGACAGGTCACATGACCCTGAGCAGGATATACCCACCAGGATTTAAAACAGACATTAAATTAAAGAGCAGATCATCATTTCTCTGTTTGTTCCTCAAACATGAAGAAAATAAGTGACAATGACTTTTCCTCAGCCCCCCCCCCGGAACCCACCATGTCCTCCTCCACAGCTCTGCTGCCACCCGCCTTAATTAAATGTGCACTTCATTAATGTAAATTGGGGGGGGGTTTAATGCCCTTGTTGAAATTCTGAAGAAAGTGCAGTGGCCTTGCGAAATGCTGCAGCATCGTTGCAAATTAGATTAGGGACCAAGAAAGGCAGTAAAATTAGAATGATAATGGTTGATATGGCTCCCTGACAGGCATGACTATTCAGGGATCAATGGGATGTTGAATGGAAGTTCTCCGGGGCCAGCGACCAACGTCAGCCTACAGATGTGGCTTTTGGAAGCACTTGAAATTAGTTTAATTTGGTAAATGGTAGGGATTTAGAAGCTTTTAGCCCGACTGTAACAAGACAGGAATACATTGAAATATTTTGCTGTTCTTTTATTAGCATAAAACGGGGCTGGGCACAATTTGCATTCCCAACAAGTCCATTTTTCCCCTCCATCAGATGCTTTTTTTCCAGATTGCATTTGCATTCGTTCCTAGGCTGCTGCTCAGAGCAAGCTCTGTTTTTTAACCTGCTGTAATCCTTTTAAAGAGGAGGGGGGGCTTGATTTTATTCCAACTAATCTAATCAAAGACACCAATTACAGGGTAATTTTGATTAAAGTCCAATATCTCTAACGATGATGAGAACATTCCTGCTCCTGATGAGCCGAATCATCAGTGACAAGTTCAGAGGATGAAGCTGAAGAGGAGGAGGAAGCTGCTCTAACAGATGGTGTCCTTTACTCAGCCTCCTGCTGCCTGACATCATCGACCCAAAGGCATTGTGGGTAAACAGGGAGACACCGGCTCGTTTCCAAAACATGAAGGTGTGAATCACACGTGAAAACATCTGATGATCGTTGGGTTCACTGACGACTGATTGGCTGTAAGAGTCTGACAGAAGCCAATGAACATTCAGCTCATCTGCTGACTCTCTCTGGTTGTATTGAAGTCTATGGGAAAATGCTCCGCCTTGTCCCTGATTTATTACCTCAGTAAACATCAAGTTCTGTCAGTCACAGAAAGTTTCTTCTTTTCAGACTGAATCAGAAACAGGAGGAAGAGCATCATCACTATACAGTCAGGGGCCAGGGGCCCATACATATGCCCTGCAGGTGGTCCTGGTCCTGGTATCAGCAGCTGTTTGTACAGACCTCCATGATCCTCAGAGGATGAACCCAACACATTGGTCACTGGTTGGATGTGACCTTTAACCCCTCTGAGCACGAAAACAATTGAATTTCTCCTTCTGTCATTCTTTGTGGCTTTGTCCACCCCGTTCTTCTTCAGACGCTTGTCATTTATGCCTCAGCATTTTGATAACCTTCAGCTAAAAGCCGCACCGTTTCTCAGAGAGGCCTCTAAATGCAGCTGCTCTCCGGCGAGGCCCCCGCAGCCGAAGATCAATGGTAAAAAGTGGAATTAGTCATTCTAAATCATGCAGCCGTGGTCGAAGAGAGCTCCTCCAAAAATCATTAAACAATCATGTATTCCCATTGATTTATTCTAAATACCTGAGGAGAGAGCAGATTAAAGCAGCAGCTAATGCAGATGAAGCTGCTGAAGGATGGCCGGTCCTCAGGGAACCTTTTTGTCCTAATCAGAAGGAAACAATGCTGCTGCAATTACCAGCCTGAGCAGGTCTATTAAGGCTCCTTCACTTGACATATTTATGTATTTCAGATACTGCAGGACACATTAAATGGAGTTTACTCAGGCACTTTTACATGTCTGCAGTAAACAGAGGTTACACCAGGCACCAGGAGAACTACCCCGTGTCCTGTTGTGTGCTGCTGTTAGCTTCTCCTGTGTTTTGTTGTTGTATATTTTAGGAAAACCACCATAGCAGAGATTTTTGTTTCCAATAGAAGAAAATGACAATTTCATCTTAAAGTCTGCTTATTATTTTTCCACCAACTGATTTTCTCTTCTGTAAAATATAAGAAAATGGAGAAGGTCTTCAAACAAGGTGAGATTTCAATCTGACCTATTGACTTTCTTCATTACTGCTCAAAAAATGAGCAAAACTCCTGATCAGATAAATCAATAAATAACTCAGATAAAGACAAACATAAAATCAGCTCGAGAACAACCAAAACACGTCTCTAATAATAATGATCATCAAAATTGTGGCAGGTTTATTTCAACGTATTGGAGTTAACTAATTAATTAGATATTCTTAGATATAATTAGCTATTGATTAATTGGTTCAGGTAGATTCTTCTTCTGTTCAGATGCTTAAAACTTCATTAAAACTCAAATCTTTCCAATGTGTCAACAACAACAACAACAACAACAACAAGACCAAAAGTAAAGTCAGATGTTGGGGGGTTTGTTGGGTCTCTAAGTTTGGTCTTGCTCTGTTGGGAAAAGCCAGATGCAACTCGGTTATGGTTTAGTGTTGTATGGTTTTCGTGTAAAACTGATTTGATTTCATTCCCCTGGTTGTATTGTTTACTCATAAGTCATTGGTTACAAATATTTAAAAACTAATTAAGACTTATTGTTAAAGAATTTTTCACAATAAAAGAACAATCACAGCTGTGGGGGGGTGATCCACTGCATTAGACAAATATCAGGCTGAGAATCTTTTCTGAACTTCAACAGATTATCCACTAAAGGTATTCATGACAAGCTATAGAGATGTTATTTCATTCATTCATCTATGGCCAATTGTCTCATAAAATATAGATTAATAGAAAATATCAGTTTCCATTCAGCAGCACAAACGTGAGGGAAGCTGCAAACCCCAAACTATAAATTACAAAGATTTAAACGAGTCTCACAACTTGTTTCTTATGAGACTTTAAAGCCTTGTAACTTATTCCCAGGGAGAAAATATTAATCAGGGCAGATTAAGCACTCGGCACATTTGCTTAATGTCTCTGAGGAAACGGGGGAAGAGCATATTTTAAATTACACATCTATAACAAAGCTTTTACATCTTATCTGAGTCAGAAGGTCCCCGCCATCTGAGAGCTTTACTCAAATCCTCAGCTGAAATAATGAGCGAGGCGACACGGCGCTGAAAGAGACGCACGGCACTGAGGATTTGAAGAGATTAAACAGACGGTGATTTAAGTTTCCACAGTGAAGTGTTGCTCTCTGGGTAAAGAGCGCAGCAGTCTGACATGTTGTTTCACAGTCGACAGCAGCTTTCCATTGTGGTCACTGTAACACATTGAGCTGTTAGTGTGATGGCTGTGGACACATCAGTCATTCAGAGACGCTAGACTCCTCAGCTGAGCAAAGACTCAAAGAATCAGAGCTGCTGCTGTTCAAACAGCTCAGAGTCCACACACACACGCACGCACGCACGCACGCCGCCACACAGGCCGCCAGAGACCCCGCAACTGCTTCTCAGGGACACGGAAAGGGTTAGCAACAATACCACATCCCAGCTGGAACTATGACAGGTTTACAAGGAAATTGTAGAAGAAGAAACCCTGAGGACTGGATTCAACCAGAGGACATGATGGATTATTGTACTTGCCACCTCAGTGGTCTCGCTGTCAAGTTTAAATGGCAATACATATTAGCTATGGGGGGGGGCAGATGATGCACTTGAGGTGTAAATAAAAAGTTTGACTTTGTGCTGATGAGCTGCAGGTGGGAGGACGCCTGGTTATTACTATTGATTATCTTTCTTTATGAACATTAATCAGCAGCCACTTAAACCCACTACTGCATCCAGCTGGACGGTGGACTGTTGTCTTGACACTCATTTGTTGGTTGACTGACTTCATGTTCATATTTAAAATGTCATTGACGCAGCCAAGTCACAGATCACATGACCACTTACGTCACATACAGGTGCAAACAGGAAGTGGAACAGAAAGGAAAAGGAAATCCTCTTTAGGCTGAAGGCGCATCAGACTGATTGATCACATGACCAGGAAGCAGAAGGAGCCTGAGATAAACCTGAGAGTCTCAGCAGCTGCTGGATCAGCTCAGTCAATCATTAGCCCTTTATCTAACCTTAGAGCCCTGATGGGTCCACATGAGACCCAGACCTGTTCAGACTGGAGCCATGGAACACTCTTAATCTGATCCAGATCCAGATCCATATCAACACCCTGACCTGGACCTAGGCCCAGACTCTGACCCACACCCTTCAGAGGACCTGGTCTTGGTATGAACCTGGAGGATCTTCCGAAGTTTGGGACTTAAAAGTTTCTTATTTAAAAAATTCCACATAAGAAGCTGCTGCTGTGGATCCATCTGTTATTTATGATTATCAATGATTATAGATGCTGATGGTTGTGTAGCTTGAGGTCTGAATGTCTGAACCTCAGTGTTTGTGACAGACCCACTCCCCCAGTCTGGTTCTGTGGGAGCGTTGAGGGTTTTGTTGTGTGACAGGGATGAGGACTGAGCTGGACAGGTTGATCTGTGTGGACCGGAGTCTATAACAGGATGTAAATGAAGTGTCCCGAGCCAACACACTCCGGCCGCCATCATGAATAAATATTAGTCGTTCCCACTCTGAGAATGAGCGGCGGCACATTCCTCACTTCCTGTTGCTACTATGAGCCTCTTCACAGTCCTCAGCGCTGGGAACTGAGGGGGGTGGGGGGCTACGTTATCAAAGTGCCTGTTGGACAGTAAACACAAAGTCATTAACCTGCGACCTGGATTGATGGGGGGGGGGTCAGACTGTTTGGAGAGGAGATTCCCTGGAGTCCTGGGAGATGTCAGGAGGAGATGGACTCATCATCACTGTGGGGGGGGCAGGAAGTCACGGTCTGAGGGGAGGAGCCTCGACAGGTTTTTACTGGATGATGAGGCTCAACTGACAGTGACATTTGGAGACAGTTTGTGAACACCTGTCTTTTCCTAAATCTGTAACCAAGACGACGGCTCTTCATCAGACATGAAGAAGTGATATGGTCCTGGGTAAACTGCCCCCCTCCTGAAGATTCAACGTTGCCTGATAAACACAACATTAGTTCAACACTTCCCCTGTGACAGCCTTTCTACACCTGCCACTCCACATCAACACACTGCCACCGCCCTCCATCACAGCGCCGCCTCTCGCGTCTGACAGACTGACTCCAAATCACCAGCTGAAATCTTCAGGGCATGATGGGAACAGTAGTTTTCCTTAACAGGGTGACACGTCTCACTGTTTATTGACACTAGGCTGACTTATGTATCTGTTTAGTCAATAGAGTGATGTCATTAATTATGTATGAAGAGCCCCCCCTTCCACAGCTCCCCCAAACTGACCTGATGATCAGTCAAACTCCCTCCATCCTGTCAGTCTGTGGGCTTAGTCAGAGGTCAAAGGTCACCGCCGTCCTCTTGTCAACTCCCCTGAGTCATTTCCATTTTAATGTCACACGTCTGATTCACCAGAGTGCTGATGGACATCTGCAGGCCCCGCCCCCTCCAACCTGCTGCAGGTAAATGACAGGCGATTACAGCTGATCAGCTGATCCATTGATCAGTCAGAGAGTTATAACGAATTCCTCTCTAGTTGTTATAATTTATAGACATGTTTTTCTTCTCTAAGTTCAGTAAGATGATGATGATCTGAGTCGTTTACAGTTTTAATGTTTCTGGAGTCTTTACTCTTCAGACAGAAGACACTATGTTGAATTTCCTCAGATCTTATAAAGAAAATGATTAATTGATTACAGTTAATGATCCTTTTAAGCTGCTGCAATTCCCCAGATCAGCAATAAAAGGATAAAAGTGATTTGGAGTCATGGTCAGAAGACAAGGAAGAGGATGAGGAAGAGGAGGCTCGTTCATCGATTGACAGAACAAGGAGTTTTCAGCCTGGAACAGCAGCTGCTCAGTCACTGAGGATCATAAGAGCTTCCTGCAGAACATCCTCTATTGATTTGACATAAGAATCCATCTTTCTGCATTGGAACACAAAGAGCCATCAGGTGTATTCATCAGCAGCTGATTTATGAGTCATCATCGAGCGGCGGCCGTTAGACGTGTCCACGGGGTTAAAGTGTGTTGGCAGTAATGAACTATGTCTTTAATCTGAGGTGTGGTGGTGGCGGGGGGGGTTACATCACAGTCTTTATTTGCTTAGCCTGATCCAGCAGCACTGACCTGCTCAACGCTTCACCCTCCACACATTGACACAGCTGGAGCTGGGACAGAAGGTTAAAGGTCCCTCATATCGCCCAGGTCGGGAGGAGGGGGGCAAGTTTGTCTGACCGCAACACCATGACCCGCCTCCTAGGAACCAGGTCGAAACACGGTGCTGCCAGTACCAGGCAGTATGTTAACATGTATTACACTAGTATTATAATGTTATTATGCTGCTGTACTGCAGCTTTAAGATGACATCACTGAGAACTGGACACGAGGCGGGAAACAGCCAGTTGTTGACAATCTATTTATGTTTTCACAATATTAAATGAAGAGGGCAAGCCCCTCATAGTGACACCCCCCCCATTGACCATAATAGTAACAATAATGCTTGTTATTATTATAGATCCTAATTATTACTCTGGTAAATGATAATTATTGTTTTTCTGACATGAGAGAGAGAGATTGCTGAACTGACCCTTTAATTTACTAGTAAGTGGCACAAACCTGTGTGAGTGAGTGATTTCTCTGTAAGAAGAGTTGATTTAACATAATGTACAAGCTGAGTAAACCTCCTCTGTCTCCACACACACACACACACACACACACACACGGCCCGTTTCCTGAGGATCCAGGACGATGTGGTCCACTCAGCTGGTTGGTGTGACATCACTAAAGAGGCATTAACTCCAGTCGCAAACAAACAGCGGGGCCTTGGCGGCCATGGGAAACAGTGTTGAAGTCAGAAAAGAATCTTTGTGCTGCGGGGCTGACTCCGCCTCCACCTGACGCCATCCAATCAGATGACATAACCATCACAGGCAGGTCCGGTTCATCAATCAGACTGCCAAGGTCTCCCATCAGGCACAGCATGGTGAGACTGGACCGGGTCCATCAGATCCTGAATGGTCTGGACCAGCACATGTTGGTGGTCTTCATCATCAGGGTGCATAAAAGCCCAGATCACATGTGAGACCCTCTCTTTGTGGGGGCATGAACTCCAGACAACCTAATCTGCACACAACTAATATCTGTAATGATTCTTATGACTCATGAAGGCAGTTCTATTGATCTGGATCTGATGAGTCTGTGGTGGATCATGGAGGACCAGGAGAGGAGGCGGTCTTTTATGCACGGGGTCTGGACCTCCTTTTACTCTCCTTATGACCAAACATTGTACTGGGTCAAAGGACACAGGTCACTCACCCACCAAAAGTCACCCTGCAGTAACAGTTAATTTAATTTGCAGCTCGTACACAATAACACACAAACATGAGCAGAGTGAGCACGGTGCAGGAGGAGGAGCTAATCCAATCAGCGTCTGATTTAATCGCCAAATTATTTTCCTCTGCATCTTTAATCGAAACTTAAGACTCATAAAGGCTCTGGACAGCAGCCACAGATTTCCATAATCAATGACAGGTTGAGGTTCTCAAGTTCAGCCCCCCCAAAGAGCCCTTTATGGCAGCACTCAGTCTGAGACCTGGTCCACCAGAGGTCACCGTCTGACCCCTGCTGCCTTGGGCAGACTCCTGGTCTGGTCTGACCTCGATCACTTCAAGTCCCTCTCAGGACTAGACTCCAGTGGGAGGGGGGACCAGACCTGGACTAGGTTCAGTCAGAAATCAAAGAGAAGCAGAACTGGACCTGACCAGAACCCTCTTGATGGCTGATCCAACCGACTGACTAATTTTTTCATCACCCTTTTCTCTTTGTCATCTATTTGTGTTTATTATTTTAAAAAGTCTCCTCATGTTCAGACTCTGTACCGGGGAGAGACGCTAAAAGAAATGTTCCTCATGTGTTTGGGTTAGGGTTAGGGTTATCTTTATCTGATCAAGAATTCTGCTCATTAGTGAAGAAAAATCAGCTCCAAATATCTGATTGTCTTTATTCTGTCAACACAATAAACTCAGAAACATTCAGGACTGATCCAGAGACTATAATTGGCTGTGACATCACCCATCGGAGCCAATAGGAGCGTTTGATATAGAGACGTGACTCTGGACGTCACTATCAAAGATGGAGGATGAGAATGGAGTCAGAGAGTCAGACTGATCCAGATCTGATCAGTTTCAGATTGGACAGCTGATTCTGATTAAGAAGGGAACAGAAAGAACCATCAGAGAGCAGCTGACAGAGGAGGAGACACTTCTGGTTGACTGGAAAGGATTAGAGACTGTGTTCCTGGTTCTGGTCTAAAACCGACAGAACAACCAGAACTGCCTCCTGTGCTGCATCTGCTGAGCTCAGCTCGCTGCTCGTCCACACTGCCGCCTTTCGTTTTAGTGGTGCAGTAAAATACATTACGAAGGCCGAGCTGTTAAAGAGTAAAGAGCCTGGACCGACCAGCCCGTCACCGGCCCGTCACCTGCCTGCCAATAAAAAATGAAAACCCATTTAAGCCAATCGAGGTGCGACGGCTCGTCTGCAGTCAGTCAATAAACCAAACAAGAGGCTGGCCGGACAGATCAGGATGAGCCGACACAACAAGGTCACAGAATCACCCAGATCCAGACCCAGACCTGAACACAAACAACAGTTTAAACATCGATACGCAACCTCACCGTCGGTAAACCTACAGCCCTGACAGACACACAAACTACACAACAAACACGCACACTTGCACACAGTATGTCAGATGATCCTCCTCAAATCCAGGACCCATCACAGTAGGCCCCAGACTGTCAGGAGACTGTGGTTCTACAGGAGGATCCTTCCTGTTCCAACATGTCCCATGATTCATTGCACCAGTAGCTAAATTGTTCAAACCAAGAACCTGAAAACTGGAGGACAGACACTTCTGCCCACAATAAAATGTATACAATCACAAAAAAGTTACTTACAGCTTCATGATGAAGTCAGAGGGTGGAGCAAATGGTGGGGGCGGGAACTCAAGTCATCTGACCACATGACGTCTGAAAAACACAAATAATAGAAATTCTACTTTTATTTGAGACAGCATGGTATGGACAGCACACATGATTCACTTCCTGCCGGCATCATCATAAATCCTTAAAGCAGTAGAGCCCAAGATTTATCAGACTTTTCTGAACAATAAGACAGCAATAATGAATTCAGCACCGTTATTTTCCAAAATCACCAACTGTGACTGTTGCGATTAAATCATTTTACCTGAATAACCAAATCCTCTTTATGAAGGTCTGAGTAAAAGGTTCAGATGCAGGTCACTGAACCGGCCACAGGTCCAGACCGGGTCTGGATCAGGATCCAGGTTCTGGTCCAGGTCCAGGTCCTGGTCCAGATCAGGGTCCAGTTTCACACTGACCCTGAGGTGTTAGCTTAGCACTTAGCATGCACACTGTCCTGCTAGCTTAGCGGCTAACAAATGTAACAGCATTAACGTCACCTGATATGAAGGCGCCAAACACTGTTTGTTAGTTACTTAGTTTGTTTGTTGGTTTGTTTTGGATTTCATCTTTTTGTGTTGTTGGTGTTTACCGGAGGAGTTTCTTCCGCCGCCGCCGTCCCTTCCGCCTGTCGCTTCCGGTCGTTGACGTTTCCGGTCCGCAGTTAAGCGTCGCTTGTCCCGCCCCCTTTCTGTGTCTGCCTCCGCGGCAGCGGCAGCCAATCACAGGCGAGAGTGACCAAGCAGGTGACCAAGGTGTGTTATTAAATTAAACTAATCATCTGACTGATTTAAGACCGACACACAAACACAAAGACTGAACCGACACAGACACAAAGACTGAACCGACACACAAACACAAAGACTGAACCGACATACAAACACAAAGACTGAACCGACACAAACACACAAAGACTGAACCGACACAGACACAAAGACTGAACCGACACAGACACACAAAGACAGAACCGACACACAAACACACAAAGACTGAACCGACACAGACACAAAGACTGAACCGACACAGACACACAAAGACTGAACCGACACAGACACAAAGACTGAACCGACACACAAACACAAAGACTGAACCGACACAGACACAAAGACTGAACCGACACACAAACACAAAGACTGAACCGACATACAAACACAAAGACTGAACCGACATACAAACACAAAGACTGAACCGACACAAACACACAAAGACTGAACCGACATACAAACACAAAGACTGAACCGACACAGACACAAAGACTGAACCGACACACAAACACAAAGACTGAACCGACATACAAACACAAAGACTGAACCGACACAAACACACAAAGACTGAACCGACATACAAACACAAAGACTGAACCGACACAGACACACAAAGACTGAAAAGAATAACTGACTCTAAGTGAAGTTAAAGCATCAACAGCGCAGCAAAGCTTATTAGCTTCAACAACTTTGGTCAAATTTAAGTGTCAAAGTCACAACAATACAACTTATTAATTTGGCAAAAGGATTTTACTGATGTGACTTTTGTTGTAATTTGAAAGAAAAAGCACAAAAAGAGGCAGCTCAGCTGAGAGCAGATCGATGTGTCTGTATTTTAGTTCTTCTGCAGCAGGAACATTAAAACATTGGGGGTGAAAGAGCTGAGACAAAGACTGGTTTAGAAGTAAAGCTCTGTTGAGGAGTGTGTTAAAAATGAGACGACGTTCAGAGCGGCCCATCCGTCTTTCTGCTGATGGATCAGCTGCTCATCCTTTGGCAGAAGAAGCCAGAGAACGTCGGTGAAGATTTTCACCTGACCGCCTCTTCATCATCACTTCTACAACATGCAGCTGTTTCCCTCTAACATCCCACTATTTTTCATCGCTCTACATTTTATTTAATGTTGTTTCCAGTCACTGTGAAAAGCTCGTTGACGGTCACATGTGTCATACGGTCGCTGTAATGGAGTGACGGACACCCCCACAAACACATTTAGGTAATGTGACGGGCAGCTCCCTGTTTATCATGAGATCCAGTCAGTGGTGCCGAGGAGGAGGAAGCACATTGTGAGAATAATTCAGCAGCTGCATTTGTCAAAACAGAGATCTGAGTGGAAGCTAATGATCCACGTGAAATTAATGAGTCCATAAAACAGAAAAATCCAGCGCTCATACAGCCGTGACGGGATCCTGGGACTTTGATAAACCATGAAATGACAGATAATCGAGGGGGTGGGGGGTCATCCCTGATGGAAGGTGAGCCTGATGTCTTTATGTGGTGGGGGGGCAAATTATGATACAGAGGACTTTAAACTGTAGTACAATATGTGTTACTGCTCCCCCCCGCCAATATGTCGGTTCATCGGTTAATGAATCCTTTGGGTTCATTTCATTAAACCTCCACTGAACTTTTTTATCGTTTTGGAGTCATCACAATTTATGAGATTGAAATGATACAATGACAGTTAATACTGGAAATGAGACATGCTAGCAGCTAAAAGCTAACAGCTAGCATCCATTAGCATCTGTCAGTTAGAAATTAGACTGAAACTGAAGGTCACTGCTTAGCTAAACAGCAGTTAGTTCAAATGTAGCATGAAGCTAAAGTTGGAAACAAGCTGAATTGAAAACTGTGAGCTGGAGCTAAAGATGGCAGCCAGCTAAAATTAGCACAGTGTTGATACTCCGGAAGGTTAAAGCAGCAGCTCAAAGTCCTCTGACTCTGTTTTGGTTCAGTTTCGTGAGGCGTCATGAATCGCAGCCACTTCCTGTTGGCATTAATCAGAACAGCTGAGCTCAGGACTCGTCTGCTCATCAGCGGATGAATCCGTCTGCGCTGTCTTAATTTCATTAAGGGCCTAATGCACTTTATTACCTTTTTAGTGTCCTGGCAATTTATGACAGTGAAACACTCTGCTGGCAAAGAGCAGCAGCTGAGGAGGAGGTGCAGGTGAGGGGAGGGGGGGGGTCACAGCAGGAGCCCCCACCCAAATGAATGTATAATCAGGCTTTGATATCCAGACAGACCAAGCACAATCTATTACTCCAGTGCCATTCCCTAAGTGTTTGCTCCCCACCCCGACCCTGCCACTTTATCTGTTGGTTTTATTTTCAGAGTGCATGCTGTCCATATGTTTCCCTAATAGTTGCTATAATTCTTGTGCAGCGCAGCTCGTGTTTTATTAGTCTTGAGTACGAAGAGAGTGGGGAAGAATGCATTTTAATAAAACCCCTGTAGCAACACACTAATGGGCTGACACCGAGGTATTTGCATAGAGATGAATTACGCCCGGCCGCCTTGACGTGACTTTTAAAATATGATTGAGGAGGTTATTATTGCTGCACTATGATACGTGTTAACAGGTTATTTTAGCGTGGCTAGTGCTAATAAAATTCTGAACAAAAGACTCGGGTGATGAGGGCAGGGATTTTCATTGCCAGAGTCTACTGAAGGTGCTCATTTTGTCATTACTTAGCTCTGCCTCACCCCCCATCTCGCCTCCCCTCACCCCCGAAGCGGGAGAAATAACAGGCAGCATTTCAACTGCGTCCATCTTTCAGGAAGGCCATGACCGACCTCCGCCTCATAATTAATCACAACACTTTGGTTCTGTTTTATCCAGAGACAGTTAAAGGTCCCGCTGTGAAACTGGGGGGGTTCTTTATGCTATTCTGACAACCACAGCAGCTCCGATTGGCCAGGTGTATCACACAGAGCTCCAGTCAGCGTCCTTGAGTCACACAGTGGCGGTGAATGTTGATGTCCGTGGCTACGATGATGATGATTTGTGGTTGACAAACCTGGATCAGGCCTTAAGCCCCACCCTCCAGCTGCTGGCTCCAGGTGACCCGGTGAAAGGGGCTCAGCTCAGACCAGATCAGGGACCAGCAGACGGATCAGAACAGTTGGCATAGTTAACATATTTTATTTTAGTTTGTTAACTTGTAACTGGCAGAGGCTGACACAGTGTTAACACTTGAGCTAATGCTAACTCTGGCTCTCTGTGGTTAGCCCCGCCCCTGTCTCCGCAGATTGACAGGGTTGGATCCCCTGGTCTGAAGTGGGGCCTGAAACCCGATCCAGCTGGATCCTTATGTCTCCACCTGGCTGGTGTCTGGGGAGGACACTGATGGTGAGACATCGGAGGGAGGAGGTGAGACATCATTAAAGGAGATTATCTCCCATAAATACTTCAGGAGGTGAGAAGCCGAGCCGATAACAGATGATATCTCCTCCATCAGATGATCCATGTTCAGGAGAGTGTGTTCAGACAGTGAACCAGCAGGTGAGGTGTTCCTCTGGAGAGGCACCTGCTGGGAAACCCCCCCCCCAACCCAGGCTCCAGTTAATGATTCACATAAGTTGTCATTAAGTTGCTGAAGCAGACAGAGCAATTAACAGTGACTTTATTCCAGCGCCCCGAGGACCGCTGATTATTGCACTGAGTGAGCAGCAGCGAGGGGGCGGAGCCTCCAGAGCTCCCACAATGCCATGGGGGGGGCGGCTGTGGCCCGTTAGCTTCCCATAATGGAGGATCCCAAGGCGCTCCTTATCACAGGAGTCCAGGCAGGTTGGAGGGAGATAAGACCCCCCCGTCTCGTGTCCTTGTTGTAATCTGCTGTTGTACGCGGAACCTCAATGGGCCCTTTATAAAGAGCCGCTAACGCTAACACATTAGTCACAGCAGCAAACAGGAGCCAACAGGTACACAACAGGTGGGTTCACACACAGACACACAACGCACACACTCTATTGGCCAAACACATCCAGACTCTAAAGACCTGGACCGGGAAAATTCTCTTTGAATCAAATATGGATCATTCCCTGGAAGAACCATTATCAGGTCATGTGATCTGTCAGCTGGCGCCAACACACTACAGCTCCTGAACCTGGTCCTGTTCTAGGATCTAGATCCTGCTGCAGACCTGGAGTCATACTAGCTCTGACCTCTGACCCCCCAGAGCTCACTCCTGTGTCACATGATGATGATGAAGTCATTTAGTTCCTGTCTGTATTTGGTCATGTAGTGTTTTTATCTTTAGAAATATTGATCAATAAGCAATAATTTAATATATCAACCAATTTTTCATTTTGTATTTTAAGAGAAAACTGTGTAAAAGCACTGCAGTAATAATAATAATAATAATCATCATCATCATCATAAATAATTATCTTCTTTTTCCCTGTTTTGGGTCGCCACAGCAAATCAGCTCCGTAACTCAGTTTTTAAGCCCTTCCTGTCACAACCTTCCCCTTTTATTCACACCTGGGACAAGCCTACCACTGGTTTGCCTTGTTGCTGGGGTTTGAACCCGGGGCTGCATGGAAGGCATGCACTCTCTGGGCAATAAAATAAAAAATAAAATAAATTAACAATAATAATAATAATATGAAGAAGATAAACAACAAGAAGAATTTTAAGACATGAAGAGTCTGTTCTCTGAAAACTTTTCCATTATTTTTATCTATATTTTGAATCTAAAATGTTAATTAGAAAAGTTTCTTGTCTCACAGACCAGCTTCAGGATCATATACTGAAAATGTTAAAAGATAAAAACTATAGTTATTAGGTTTGAATTTTAGATGTGTCTTGATGGAGGTTTTGGATCCAGGTCTGAAGACTTGTTCAGTCCAGAAGACGACTTATATTTCATATTTTAATCTGAAGATATCTGAAGCTGAGCAAAAGAATAAATGGATATAAATGATTAAGAGAATTATTAACACATCAAATATTTTTTCTACAACAGAATAATATAATACACTATTGTTATATCATATTATGGCTCATTAAATTATATTATTCTATATTATATTATTTCATATCATGTTATATTTTTTTATATTATATTAAGGACACGGTCATCAGAAAATCTAGATATGAAAGAATTTGATTCTTCAAATTTAAATTTTAACTAACTGAATTTTGTTGTGCTTGAAATAACTCTGTCAGTTGAATCCAGATGTTTGTTTATTGCTGCAGATGTTTTTATTTTCTGAGTTTTTCCTATTTGATCAGTTCATTAACAAGGAGGACTGCTGTTTTAGTGATGTGTGTGTGTGTGTGTGTGTGTGAGCTGATGAAAACTGAATTAATAACAGTGACTGTGGTGTGTTCAGGTGTCCTCGGATCCAGGAATACTTCTGAACCTGGTCTCGGGTCTCCTTTGTCATTTAAATGTACCAGGAGAAGCTGAGTCCGTCTCAGTCCACCAGACCGGTTCGTGGAGCGGAGCCGCCGGCCGCACCGACTGCGGGGAGAAGAGCTGCCTCCATCACTTCGGACACAGATAGATCCAGATGTGGTGGATTAAAGATCAGCTGATCGTCGCTCCGCGCGCACAACGGAACCCAACTGACACCTTTGATGTTACCGCCATAAATTAAAAAAATTAAATCTGTTTTTTGCGTAACGAAAACACAATCTGTCCAAAAAAAAAAATCTAGAATTTATGTTGTAAAAAGTAACAGTTAATAATAATAATTGTTATTATTATTATTAACGATAATAATAACAACAACAACAACAACAACAATAATAATAATAATAATAATAATAATAATAATAATAATAATAATGAATTGTTATTAATGTTATTCTCGTTGCTATAATTATTATTGTTACTACTACAGTAATAATAATTTGAGGGAAAAGCGGGTGAAGTAATGAACTGATTTATTGGCCTGTTATTAATAAATAAATCAGCGTCTGTTGTGAACGAATAAAATTGTGTTACTTAACGTGTTTGTGGTAAAAACAAGAAGAAACTTTTGACTTTTTATTAAATAAAAGTGCATTACATTAACCCGCCGTGATACACAGGCTTCACTCACAACTCAGACATAAATAAAAACCGGGAGAGTGTGTGTGTGTGTGTGTGTGTGTGTGTGTATGTGTTATATTTCTGCAGGTGTATGTACAGGTGTGTGTGGTGCGTTCAGGGCTGAAGGGTCAGGAGGCCTTCACGGACCCGCAGAAGGAGAAAGGTTTGTGGGCTTTCTGTGGTTGTTCTTTTTTGTTTTGTTTGGTTTTTTTTTATAAATGTCAGCGTGAAATAGAAAAAAGAGTCAATCAGGTCCGGGATCAGGTCTGAGATCAGGTCCGGGATCAGGTCTGAGATCAGGTCTGAGATCAGTGCGTCTGTACAAAACACTTAAATTATTCACAGCTGATATTTTCTATTCACACAAACTCACGTTTCTATTTACAAGTGAAGCGGAGAGTCCTCCAAGATCTGGTCCGAGAGTCCGGACCGAGTCCAAGTCCTCCTCATCTTCAGCACCGTGCAAAAACACAAGGAAACAACAGAGCCCCGGACCCGGTCCACCACATTCCGGACCGGTCCCCCACCGTCCGGACCCAGTCCTCCACAGTCCGGACCGGTCCCCCACCGTCCGGACCCGGCCCCCCTCAGTCCGGACCGGGTCCTCCACAGTCCGGATCCACAGTTATGAGCTGTCGTTCTCCGACGTGTGCAGCAGCAGTGCGGATCCGGGTTTGTGCTTCTTCAGCAGCTGTGTGATCTTCTCGTCGTCGGAGTTCGGGTCCAGGGGTTTGTTGTAGTCCTCGTCCTCGTCCTCATTGTCCGACGTCCCTTTGAGCCGCTCGGTCTCCGAGTCCTGCTTCTTCTTGGCCGAGGCCATCTCCGCCGCGTGTTTCTTCCGCCACTTGGTTCTTCTGTTCTGGAACCAAACCTGAACCGGGACCAGGAGAACCAGAACCAGGAGCTTTATTCTGCTACGTCTACCAATTTAATTAATCTTTATTTGAAAAAAAAAAAACAAAAAACAAACAAAAAAAAAGAGCAACCACTCTATTTTAATTATCAAATAAACTTTTTTCCGCTTTATTTTAAAAATGAAAGCTAAAATTAAATTCATAAACAGACTTTCATTTTTTCAGCCGAATTAACGGACAAATAGTAAATAAAAGTAAATAAAGGAACCATTTATTTTGATGATGAAATGATTTAAATGGAGTTGAGGCCTTTTCGTGAAATGACAAAATAAATCTAATAACATGAGGAAAGTTTGAATTTCGTGCAAAACCCGTAAAGGAGAAAAAAGATTTTGGATGATTATTTATGGATCGGCAGAAATAAAGGTTTTTGTCGGACCCACCTTGACCTGGCTCTCCGTCATGCCCAGGGAGTAGGCCAGCCGGGCCCGCTCCGGACCCGCCAGGTACTTGGTCTGCTCGAAGGTCTTCTCCAGGGCGAAGATCTGCTGGCCGGAGAAAGTCGGTCTGGTGTGTTTCCTCTTCCCGTCTTTGTCCAGCAGGACCGAGTTCTGGTCTGAAAGAGTCCAAACAGAAAGAGTCAGCCGACCGGACCGGCTCCGGCTCGTCTCACCTTTTCTGTCACTTACGGGGCGAACAGGCGAACCGCGCGTCCCTCCAGTGCGGACTCTGCATCACTCCCGGCCAGAAGATCGGCGTCCTGCCCGGCAGGTCGGCCAGGGGCTTCGGGTACCGGGCCACCGCCACGGCCGCGGCGCTGGGGCTGAAGTAGAGTCCGGCGGGCGGCGGACTGAGGCTGCCGAACCGGGGCAGCCCCGACAGAAGCCCCGCGGATGAGGAGCCGGCGGCGGTGGCGGCGGCCGCGGCCACCGTGGCCCCGGCAGAGGAGGCGGAGGGCCGGTTCAGGATGTCGTTGATGCCGTGCGGGGTGGCGGAGGAGCACTGCTGCGGGGAGCCCAGCCCCGAGGACGGCCCCGACGAGCTCTTGATGCCCGGGGAGGACACGGCCATGCCGCCCGGGTTGGGAGAGGTGGTGGCCGGTGAGGTAGAGGAGTTGGGGCCGGTGGAGGAGAGGGGGTAGGCCGGGTACAGCGGGGTCTTCATCTCGGTCATGCTGTGCAGAGCCGCCAGCGGGGGGGTGCTGAGGAGGAAGGCGCTCTGTCGGGACCCGTCCATCTGACCCACCGCTAACATCACCACCGAGGAGATCCGAGGGGCTTCAGGGCCCAGCGCACCTGACAGTCCGGACCAGCAGCAGCTCAGTCCGGGTCCGGGACGGAGTCTCCGCTGAGCGCCTGGAGCCGGACTGGGCCGCGGTGGACCAGGACCCGGAGCCACACAAAGTTTGAGAGGAGGAAACGGGGAGCGGGGGGGACACCCATTGGGCGACCGGACGGTGACGTAGGCCTCGGAGGTTTAGGGAGTCCACCTGATTGGCTGAGCGGCTCCGCTCCGTTTCGCTGGATCACTCCGCCTGAAATCAACAGGACTTTTGTAGTTTCAGACAGAAACCGGATGTGACGGGCAACAGGTGAGTGCAGGCCAGGTGCAGGTCACACACTTCCGGTCAGAGACTCACTCTGGTCCAGCTCTTTTGACTTTTTAATGAGCTCAGCGTCACAGGTTCGAGCTCATACCTGACGTCTCTGTGGTGGAAAAATGTAGTCAGACTTTATTTTTAAAACAAAAAAGCATAAACCTCAAAAACTGACCGAGAATTCTAAAAAAAAAATAAAATAACACGAAATAATAATCACGTCAGGAAATTATTGAGAAAATAATGAAATCATTTAAATGTAGAATAAAAAAGTATACATAAATAAGATTCTGCATTTTCTGGGATGTTTCTAAAAGAGTCTGCTGTGTGTGTCCACGTTAAAGAGGTTCACAGATTTTATGAACTCATTTGGATTATTCTGGAAAAAGATGTGGTTTCGACCTGAAGATTTAATTTCTGCTGAGCCTTTTTTTCATGTTTTCAAACTTGAAAATAAACAAATAAATAATATGTATTCTATACAAACAACATTTCCCTCTATGATATTTTGGTCATGAAAATAGATGTTTGAATAATAAAGCTGTTATTGTACTAATGAACTACAGGATTATATTAATAATATTAATATATTAATAATATATTATATTAATAATATATATTAATGATTAACAGCCTTCATTGTTAAGATGAATAAGCTTTCCATTTAAATATCAGACTTGTCTTTAATTCATGTGTACACATGAACTCATCTGTCCTGCTCTCACATTTAGCAACTTTAAAATAGAAAAATAGAAACCTTTTTAAAATTAAAATTAAAATATAAAAAAAATAAATGTATAGAAAAATAATATAAACACAAACGCTGTTCAGACAAGAAGCAGCTCACCACTAATAGTCAACGAAAACAATGAAGTAAAAATGTTTTTGACAGCTAGTCAGGACACGATCTGACCCTCTCTCCTGAGAGATCCAATGAAAATACAGCGACGAGTCCAGGTGGGCGGGGCTAGCGGGGCGTGATTGAGGACAGCTGCTTTGTTGTGACATCACAAAATTCCAGAAGTCCTGACGGCTGGTTTTCAGCTCGAGTCTTTGAGCAGATCGGATTTAGGTCAGCCTTCAGACGGTGTGGCCCTCTAATGTTTGAGGTCACTGTACAGGTTTTATGAAAAACGAGGCCGTCACTTACCGACAGTCATCAATATTCTTCAGTGATGTCAAAGCATCTGATCAGAATCGGGTTTCTCGGAGTCCCGATCAGACTGTGGTACAACGGCGCCCCCCGGTGGTCAGTCCCGACCTAAGACTCCTTTAACATCTTTCTGGTCCGGATTCAGGTCACCTGTTTGGCAGCGTTCATGTGTGACATCACAGCTCAAGCGACCAATAATCAATAACTAAGAATGATCGCACCATCAGCTGATCAGGACAGTCAGACCACCAGGAACTTTCCCTTAAACCGGCCTCTGATGCCAGAGGAAACTTAAGAGAACCCTCACCGTTCAGGGGAAAACTTCAGGTGTTTCCAGCATCAGTTCGAATTAATTTCACTTAGATTTGAAGGGAAATTTGAAGTCAGTTCCTGTTCTCAGGTCACATGACCAAAATCAGGTCTCGTTATCAGCTTTATTCTGCATCTTCAGTTAATAGCCAGGTCCACCTTAAAAGCCTGCTTGGTTCTACACTCACCAACTGACGTGAACTTCAGGTCATGTGACGGTGCTGTCTGTGAGCTTTGAACAAAGGAACAGAGACCTGAGTGACAACAACAGGTTTTACTTTATTAGTCATTTCACTCCCGAGCCATCAGCTTCTGTTTCTTCAGTTTCTTCTGTGAAACCTGCAAAGAAAAACTCAGTTAGACCAGGTGAGACAGGTGAGAGAAAAGGGGGAGACGGGTGGAGCTGCTCAGTCATTGGTTTGTTTTCATGGGGATCCAAAGGTGTCCTAAGTCGTCATCCCTGCAGCTTCAAGTGATGTGGCTGCATTCAGACAAACTCCCTGTCAGGCATTTCAATAAATTTGGCTGATTGTTAATCAGCTGGAAACAAAGCCCAACCTGCAGGTGGCTGTGTCTGAACGCAGCGTCAGCCCCACCCCCACGTGAACGTACCTTCTTCTTCTGAGCGACCTCCTCCTCAGGCTTGGGGACGATCTGCTCCTTCTCCGTCAGGATCATCTCGATGTGACATGGAGAGCTCATGTACGGGTTGATGCGGCCGTGGGCGCGGTACGTACGCCTCCTCATCTTCGGGGCCTTGTTGACCTGGATGTGCTCTATGACCAGAGAGTCCACATCCAGACCCTGAAAACACATGGACAGGTGAGAACCCAGAACTGGTCCAGACTCTGAACCAACAGCTGATTGGTCAGAAATATTTAAATTCTGTCATTGTTTAATTTCCGTCCAGAACCGACAGAGACATTAACTCAGGTCCTGGTCGACATTAAAGTCAGGTTCAGGGCTGTCACTGATGAAAGTGAATTATTGATAACAGAGTTAAACCCTCTGATCAGCAGTTTGGTCTTAGATACTTTATCCATGTGAGGAAATTGTTGTATTCAGCGTTAAAGACATCAAAAACACCCTAACCCTAAATCAACAGTCAGTTACCTGAAGCTGAACAGATTGACTCACCATCAACAAAGCCAAAAATAAATTAAGGTTAAATTTAACTTAATCAAAAATCAATAATCCACATCTGATGACTGAACAAATCAGAGCAGACCACAGGATGTGCTCAGGTCCCAGAGACTCAGACTGCTCAGACTGATCTGTATTTTCATGGTTAATACAAAGGTGTCCTAAAGGGTCATCATCACAGTCTGGTCTGTATGAGCTAACTGATGCAGGAACATCATCTGACCATTAAGTCCTCCTTCCTGTCAGTTCCTATCTCAGACCTTAATGTCCTGATCTTCTCTAATCTGATAGAGATCAGATCACTTCAGTTCTCAAACATCCTCCCTCATCGCCTCTTTAATCAATCTAATCTGAGCTGCAGCTGGACGTACCTTGAGCTCAGCGTTGCTCTCAGCATTCTTGAGCATGTGCAGGAGGAACTCTGCACTCTTCTTGGGCCAGCGGCCCTGAGTCCAGCCGAACTGCTTGGCCTGAAACAACAAACGTTGTTTACGCGGATTCCTCCATCCCCCAAAACACAGAAGCTCAGAGAGGCTGCTCAGTTTCACAAGTTAGTTTCATCTTTGATCCAAAGGTGTCCTAAGAGAGTCATCACTGCAGCACCTCACCTCCACACACACAAACACTCAAGTTCCTGCTCACCTGGGCGCACCTTCCCACGCCACCGTTGTAGCGACGGAAGGGAACACACTGGTGCTTGACGACCACGTCCCTCAGGTACTTGTTGGCCTTGCGGATGTGCATCCCCTTGATGGCCTGGGCTGTCTCACGGGTGTTCTGTCCACACAAGAGTCCAGACAGTCACAAAAACAGCACATTTTCTTTATTTTCTAAAAAGCCAAAAAAGATCGGATCAGAAAAATATCGTACTGATTTCAGACACCTTTTGAAATCTAGTTTATAGCTGAAGTCAGTTTCAGATTGGACAGATCATCTGATTCTGCAGTTTAAGGAGGGAACAGGAAGAATACCATCATGGTTTAAGTGTTGGACCTCCTGAAGGGTCAGCTGGGTCGAATGTTAAGAAGTTTAGACACAAAATCCTCTCACACTATCAATAAGTAAAAACAGAACCACGTTATAAACGAGTGTTCTGATATCTTTCCTGGCATAAAGCAGTTTCTGTTCAGACTGGGAGAGAAACTGACAGACCCAGAAATGTGGCCCATCCGGACCGTCTTACCTTGAAGTGAACCCGGAGGTTGGAGCCCCTTGACTTGCATGCTGCAAAACAAGAAGATGTAGTCAGTAAAGGGGGTGAGCAGGTCCGGCTCCATGTGGAGCTCAGCCGTCCTCAGGACGGGTGTCGGCCGCTCCTACTCACATTTAGTCGGGTTCTCTGGGTCGAGGGAGTAGCGGACCATTTTCAGAAAGTCTGTGGAGAGACGGAGCGTTAGCGTTAGCTTAGCATTCAGCAGCACGGGCTCCACAAACCTCCAGACAGGTGCTACAAACCCCCCCACCGGCCCCCACCCGGCCCCCACCCAACCACAGCACACAGACACGGTTTGAACGGTTAAATCCAGATCAAACGTCGATTCTGCCGGTTTTTGTCTTCAGACAGAACCAACATGGCGGACAGCCGCGAAGCACCGAACCGGCGGCTTCACTAAGACTATGAATAAAAAGAGTTTCCGGCTCCGGAACCGAACGAGCCTCTCCATCTGATGGATTCAGTGATGGAGAACCAGAACAAGCGGCTTAGACAGCCGGATGGCACAGTTTGGAGCAGATTTAACATAGATTGGTTTCGGGACGGGGACAAGGAGCTCCTACCTCTGAGGCCGCGAAGGGAAGAGGAAGATCCGACCGGCGAGCCTCTTCTTCTGCTGCTGCGGAGCTCCGGCGCCCCCCGGCGGCCAGGAGGAGTCAGCTGACCGGCACCGAGCGAACACGTGACCTCACGTCACCACCTCATCATCATTATTGTTATTATGAGCTCCGTGTATCTGCAGTCTTTCAAAGTGGACTTTAACATTAAAAAGGTTTCACACTTTGCATTGACCCCCCCGATGACGTCATCCACCGGTCTGTCAGCTGACCAGATCCCCTCTCCTGATTCCGGCAGATTTGAGGTAAACACTCTTTGGATGGTGTCCACAGGAGTACTGGTCTGATTGCTTTGTTGTGACATCACAAAGTTCCAGAAGGCCCGATGGCTGGTTTCAAAACTCAGGTTCTCCAGACTGCGAGCATTTCTCTGTGCACTGAGACCTGCGAAGCCTTTATTGCATTAATGTAGAACCTGGACCTGCGGTAGACGTCAACCCTTCAGTCACAGTGTGTATGAACAGACCCCCCAATCCAGTGGTACTAAAGCAAGTTCCTGCTTTATTTATTTGGTATTTCATTTTGAGCTGTGAGGTTGAACCAGCTACATAGAAAACTGTGCACTCTCAGTGAGTCATGCACAACATTGCACTGTAAATAAAGTCAAAGCTGTAGCGGTGACATCTGGTGTCAACATAGAAAAATAAAGATATTATTTACATCAGAGACAAACACCCCCCCCTCCTCTGATAGGGAAAGCTGGATCTGAGACCTGGTCCCATCAGACCTCAGAGATCCTGTGCTTCACTGTTACATCAAGATATGTAGAGGGAAGACAGATGTCCTGTGTTGGACGGTGGGGGGGGGAGTTACCATGGAAACAAACATTCACTTAAGGCTGCGAATCAGGTTGGTGATCGTTTCCTGTCTCGTCAATAATCTGTCCAACGTATTGACTCAGAGACGGTTTGTAAACACCGTCTTCCTCTAATGTCTTTCTTTCCGCCGTTGTCATCTCAGAACAGAATCACTTCAAGAAACTGCAGAAGATTTAAGTACAGTAAAACTCCTCATCCTGGCATCATGGTCCTTGGTCCTGGTATGATCAGAAACCTGGTCCACGGCTCAAGAAGTTTTTCAATGTGAAAAAACTGTGGCTCTTTGAGGACGGGTCAAAGGTCAAGGATCAGGGGTCAAGTGTAAAGGCTCCTTCAATACAGTTCTGTTTGGCATTGGAGCGATGAGTCAGAAGCAACCTACAACAAAGATGACAACAAAGTCCATCAACACAACAGCAACAAGTCAAGTGGTGATGACATCACTGAGACCGTGTGTACCTACATGTGAGGCGGTGAGGACGTGACGCCACTGTCAGACTGAGACGGGGGAGGTTGTAGCGTAAAGAGGGGGCGGGATCCAGACCTGGGGCGTCATCACTGGAGACCGGGACTGGCAACAGTCGGCGTGGGGGGGTAGACCAGAGCCACGTGGACCCGCTCCGAGCCGTTCTTCGGACAGATTATCTCTGTTAGACCTTCGGGTCGCGGCTGGCTCAGAAGCTCACCTGGAACACAAGACCAACAGGCCTCAGCTTATATCATTATCAGGGTTCACACCCAACTGGGACCACCAGGGGGCCCAGTCCTTTAGCCTGACAGGCTGCTGGTTCATTTCCTGTTACTTTAATCTGCAGTTTGTTCAATTTAGATATCATCAGTCTGGACCTCTGAGATGGTGTGGGACAGGTCTGAAACCAGATCTCAGATGTCATCAGGTCTCTGTGGCCTCTGCTGTCAGAAACAGGAACCCTGATCCAACCATGATGGACATGGCTCATGGATTATAGTCTCATAAAACCTGTTTTCAGGACTTCAACCCCCCTTAAAACCCAGATCAGCAGAGTCTGATCTAGATTTATCTGCCCCACAAATATTGACCTGCTTTCATTACTCAATATCTGGACCTGAAGAGACACTCAGTCTACCATGAGACCAGAGGCCAGAGACACACTCAGTCTCTTCGGGTGGGGGTTCTCATCATCCACGATAATACTCTGGTCCTGGATCGGAACCTGTGTGACTGGATCATCTGTGCCATTTAGAGAAGATCCACCAATGTCCAGGATTTAATCCCTGAGGGCTCCAGGATGATCAGATTATCAGATGATCTGATCATTAGAGTGCCAAACAAGATAGCGGCAGTGCAGGTGTTTGTCCTTCATCTTCCTCATCAGCCTGAACCAATCACAGCTCTGTCTCCACAGCTGATGGGGTCCATCAGTGAGGAGGATCCTGGTCTGGTGAAGACCATCTGAGCATCTGAGAGACGCCGAGCGCTGAATTCTGTCCGCAGGTTCGATCCCTCAGACCGTTTCTGTCAGATGTTTTCCAGCTGCGTCCTGAACTGGGTCAACTCCTCCCCCTCCCCTCCCCCTTGACTGAGGGGAAGACAGACTCTGACCCACAAAGACATCAACAAACAGGAATGCCCCCCCCCAGCAGGTAGACAAACAGTTCAGTTCATTTTCCTTCCAAATAACCCCCCCCCCCCCCACACACACACACACACACACACACACACACAGTTCTCCTGCAGCCTTAAAAGGAAGACGCCTCGACTCTGAGAGGGCTGGAGACATTTCCTGTTGCCTGGAGAGGATGGGGGGGGGTGACCTTGAGGATTAAACCTCATAAAAGACGATTGAAATGTGTGTGATGCTGTGAATCCATTTCCTGTTTACACCAGCGTGCACATGCTCAGTGCGGTGACATGTCATGTGATCCATGTTTTCAGGTGTTTATCTCTACAGTCAGCTAACACGCGTGCAGAGACGCACAGCTGTTAACATCTTCTGTCTACTGAGATCAGCTGCCTCAGACTCACTAACACACTGACAGCAGACACGAAGCAGACAAGAAGCTGCTCATTGTGTCACTCTGTTGGGATCAACACCACACAACAATGAACACACTCACAGACACACAGAAACACAGCTGAGGACACACTAAACTTGGCAGGCACATTGTGTTTCTGATGTTTTGAGACACAACAACATGGAAGCGCTTGGTTTGATGGAGTGGACGTCCCCGCAGAGACAAATCTCTGCTGTGTCTGATCAGGAACAATAAGAGGCAGCCCAGTCATCTGATCAGACGACCCCCTCAGGATTACTGCAGTTGATGTAACATCATCCTCGGACCGGATTACTCACACGCACCTCTTAGTGTGACAGCTCAGTGGAGGGGGGGCAGACCCAGACACAAACACTGTCAGTAAAATATCAACAAGTCGACAAAAACCAGAGCTTCATACAAACACATTTCCATGAAAACCAGATAAACTTCCACTGAGGAGGAAGATCATGTGACCCAGTTGAGAGCCGATGGTCTAACCACCCCCCGGTCTGGAAGCTGGTCTAGACCTACACCAGGACTCAGATCTCAGCCTGATGGAGCATTTTTACAGTAACTGGTGTTAAAGAGCTCACTGCTATTTCCCAACTCTGGTGGCCTGTGGGGTAGGGGGGCTTAAAACAAAGAAGACTTGTCAGTAGAGGGAGTATTAGCATTAGCCCTACCACTAGCATTCTCTCACTGTGTCATCTCTTGGTCTCATCAAAGTCCTGATCTAAGTCTGGGTCTCACTGAGTGTCTGATGGTTCACCTTCTCTGTTCTGTCACATGTTCACCTGGAGCCAGCGGGTGGTGGGCAGGGCTAAGGCCTGATCCAGCTGTGACCTTACTCTAAGATTGAGAGTTAAATCGGCTGCGACTGAGCGACTCACTGTTCCACTGCTGGATCTGGATCTGGGTTTAATCCCCACAGATCCTTTAAGTGGATTATGAGGAACTTGCTGAGCAGCAGGGAGTCACACAGACACTAATATTATCTTTGTGTTTGCTAACTTTAACACATAGAGGCTACAGGCTGCCATTGATTTCTGATCCTGATCAATGATTATGTGAACTCTCTTTCATAACCTTTCACTTGATGATGTCACCACACAGGTGTGACCCCTCAGATTCAGGTGGCTGTGAGCTCTGACTCAGAGCGCAGTCCGACTCCTCAGTCCAGGTGCCAGCTATCTGTGTCCCACTAAAATTAGGACGACCTGACACCGCAAGGCAATAGGAACACACACACACACACAGACACACAATCCTCACAACACTCACGCTGAGGACAGAGACCGAGTCTGCAGAAAGGAAGTCCAACAGTCTCTGTAATATTTGTGGTTATTCTACATCACACTACAGTTCAACTGTATAAAGTGCACATACGAAAATATGTTCACTGCTCACTGTTGTTGGTAACCATGGTGACGCTGTATCTACAACAAGTGGTCGGGTGCCTGATGAGGGGCAGCCGGCAGCAGCTGGGGACACTGTTGGACTCACCTGGAAAGGCATGTGGGCTGGACGTCCCTCTCTTCAGGCACTTGGAACAGAGGATGTGGACAGAGTAGTGCAGGCCAGGCCACTCCTGCAGCAGCACATTCAGCTCCTCCACCAGCGGAGTGATGGCCTGCCATGCTGTCCAGATGTTGGGCAGTGAGGCGTGGCTGGCGATGGACAGCGTCTCTGCCTGAAGCTTACCCTTGGAGGAACAATGGCTGATCACCACGGGAACTTTACCTCGATAGGCAAAGATTTCATGTCTGCCATCCGATCTCTGGACCACGTGGCTGTTGATTTGCACGCTGAAGCGAGCGAACAGTCCTGGAGGAAACAGGAAAGGGAAGCTGTACTGGATGTGCAGCTGCTCCACAGAGAAGAAGTGACACTGAGGCAGCGAGCTGCCGCCAGCCGACATCTCGGACGGTGGTGGCTCGCTACTGACGTAGCTGGGGAATTTGTACCATGCCGTGGCTCCGTTCAGAGGCTTGCCACGGGGTTTGTTGATGCAGTAGCAGATCCCCATCTTCTCCAGGAGCTCCATAATGAGGTGGAGGTCCTGCTGTGTCTGGATGAGCGGTCTGAGGAGCAGGCGGATGACATTGGAGGGCAGAAGGCCATGCTGGAGGAAGCCCTCCACATGGTGCTGCAGGTGGGTCACCCTGAGGTTTTCCCCTTTCTCATCCTCAATGACCAGACTGACCCTCCCCTTGTCCCCCCTCTCCCCCTCAGACAGAAGCCGGTCCAACAGCGTGGACTCATCCCTCTGGAAGAAAACATTAAGGATTGAAATGAACCGTGGAAGATTGTGAAAAACATACTCCTTTAGAGTGAGGCTGTCCTCAAAGTACAGCAGCTTCCCGCTCTCGTGCAGGTAGGATAAGGCGCTCTGTAGCCGGTCCTCTGTGAGCCCCGCTTGG
Source organism: Echeneis naucrates (assembly GCF_900963305.1). NCBI lineage: Eukaryota > Metazoa > Chordata > Actinopteri > Carangiformes > Echeneidae > Echeneis > Echeneis naucrates. Next base: position 20,221,951 of record NC_042522.1, read on the forward strand.
AGGCCCAGTCGGGCCGAGTCCCACCAGGAGAGCCACAAGTCTTTGGGTTTAAAGTGCAACTCCTCTAGCATCTGCCAGGACTTGGGCAGCACACGGTGGAGGTTAGGGAAGATCTCCCTGTGGTCTGCCACAGACATGAGCTTCTCCCTCAGCCTCTGGATGTTCCTCTGGGTCTCAGTGCAGCTGACGCTCAGGACTGGAGACAGGATCTGCAGCCGGTGGTTCAGCACGTACTGCAGCTGGGCTTTCCTCTGCCTCAAGTTCCTGTCCGAGACGCCGTAGAAGAGGACGTGAGGGCTGGAGGAGCGAACGTTGTAGCCCTGGTCCAGGGCCTGGTCCACCTGCAGAGCCAGAGCCCTCAGACTCTGGATGTCCCTCTTCTCCTGCAGGCCGATCTGTCTGTGAATGTCCAGACTCTTCTCCTCCACCTCCACCTCCGAACACAGGTCTGCATGTGTGCCCACCAAGCACACCACGGCATGGGGAACTTTGGCACTGAGAAGGTGAAGGAAATAACCAACATTGGCATAAAAGTTGTTGGGTGAATATGTTTTGAGATTGAACACGATGATGTAGAGAGCTCCGGGGGACAGGAAAAAGGGTTTAATGAGGTCGTAGTTTTGTTTCCCTGACAAATCATAGACCAGAAATGTGAGACAGCGATCAGCATCTGCCACCCAGTTAGTGACTTCGATCCCTTTGTTTCCCTGGTTTCCTGTGACGTCTTGCTGCCCGTTCACCACGCTCTGTCTGAGCCACGTTTTCCCACCGTTTTCAGCTCCCATCAGGACCAGTTTCAGCCGCGGCTTCACAGCAAGCTGGGAATGTGCCAACTCCTTCTGATAGGCTGCGATGTAAGGAATCCCCTTCATGCAGACCTCATACGGAGGCTGGATGAGAGGGTTATCCTTCACCTTCCATATGTTCACTTTGGACAGCTTTCCAAAATTATCTGGAAGAATGGCTATTTGATTACCCTGTAAAACAAGTTCCTCCAACTTCTCCAGGTCCACAATGGAATCGGGCAGATATGTGATGTTGTTGTTGTCCAGCCAGAGGTTCACCAGCTTCTCCAGTCGACCCATTTCCTCTGGAACGTGTGTCAGTTTGTTCCTGCTCACATAAAGCTCCTCCAACCCTGTGATGCTTAAAATCACCTGTGGGAAGATCTCAAAGTCGTTGGAGGACAGATTGATCATTTTAAGCTTTTGCAGGTTTCCAAAGGAAGGCGGCAGCTCAGAGAGACTGTTACCGTCCAGCATCAGGCTCTCCAGGTTGTGCAGGTGACAGAAGGTGTCAGGTAAGGTGGACACGTGGAGGCTGCTGAGCCACAGGATCTTAATGGACTGCAGCTTCATGATTTCTGCTGGTAACACCTCGAACTTGTTCCCGGAGCAGTCCAGCTCCTCCAGCTCGCCGAGGGCCAGGATCTGAGGGGGGAACTGGTTTAGCTTGTTGTGATCTGCGTCCAGAGTCCGCAACCTGGTGAGGCTGGAGAAAGTGGAGGGCAGATGGTGCAGGTCATTGAAGCTGAGCTCCAGTTCCTCCAGGTCGTGAAGCGCTCCAATCTGAGCCGGCAGAGACTGGACCTTGTTGTGGCTGATGCAGAGCTTCTTCAGCCCCCGGAGCTGGCCCACCCCCTCAGGGAGGCTCCTCAGGCAGTTGTGGCTAATGTCGAGCTCCACCAGCTGGCCCAGCTCGAAGACCCCGCGGGGGACCGTGCTGAACTTGTTCCTGCGCAGGACGAGGATGCGCAAGTTGTTGAAGGCGGATCCCAGCCCGTCCGGCAGCTCCTGCAGAGAGTTGTTGCCCAGATTCAGGACCTCCACCTCGGCCACGTCCTCCGGCAGAGTGATCCGGTTGTTTTTGGAGCAGAGGGTGAGCTGCCGGAGGTCCGTCCTCAGCTTCCTGGAGCGCAGGGCGGCGTCTCTCCACAGCCGGACCGTCTTCAAATCTTGGTCGCGACCCCGGCCCCGGTCCTTGTCCCCGGACCCCGTTCCGTCCCCCCTCTCCCCCTCCTCCCTGTTCTCATTGACGGTTTTCATGGCTGGCCGGTCATGGAGCAGAGAAAGGCCGGACAGAGCGGAGCTGTGATCCGGGAGCCATCACCCCCCCACCCCGGACACAATAACAACCAACGGCCGCGGCTACTGCTCCGGGTCCGGGCCCAGGTCCGAGCGGCGCTGTTTCGGGAGGACTCTGTCCATCACCGGGCTCCTCATCGTGTCCAGACCGGGTCCTGTGGTCCGACCTCCGGGTGGGTCGGCGGGTCTCGGCTGTTTTGGAGCCGTTCGGTCTCTTCCTGCAGCGGAGGGGAAGTGAGGCGGCGGCCCGCTGCGTCACATAGGCCCCGCCCCCTGCGGAGGGGGGGTAAAAAACAAAGAACCTTCACAGATTGGGGTAAAGCTGACCCCTGACCCCTGACCTCTGAGCTCTAGTGTTCAAATTTAAATTACAATTACTCCTTAAATCGGCTGTTTGACCGAATTCAGGCGGAAAAGTCCGAAAGTCACCGGAAAACGCAGTGACGTCATGTCTATGTGACGGAACTCCGCCTCCATCTAGCGGACAAGAGCGGGAACAGCAGCAGGTGAGGACTGACTACATCCGGGTCTCTCTCCTCATTTACTATTTATTTGTCAGACACTTTTCATCCACATGATTACACATTTGAGCAGTGATAAACTGTCCTTCATTTATGTCACTTATGAGATTCATCTGAAAACGAGCCAACAGATATAAAATCTGACGAGTTTTATTGTGTTTCGACCTGTGGATCCTCCAGATCCTGCAGAGTCCACTGATCCAGAACTCTGAGAGCAGTTTGGTGAACTGTTGCATGCTTGCCATCTAAAACAATTTTGTTTTTATAGTCAAACTGGATTTCAATTCTCAAGCGTTACAAGAACTTCGAACATAACTTTATTGATGAGTGTTCCCAAATTATTCCAAAAGTCAGACACACAAGCTGTTCAAAAAATTTACCAACAAAGAGACAAACACATTAACTCAACAACAACAACAACAACAACAACAGTATAGTTTCAAAACACGTCTGAATGCAGTTCAGTGCCTCCACAGTCCACATCCTTCAGACTCTCTGGATGAACTGAGGACATTAACGGGACACTTTCAGAGCTGGACTGATGAAGGTCTCTGAACCAGGATCAGGTCACATCAGAAGAAGCTCAGAGTCTGTGACCAAGACCCCCCCCCCCCAAAACATCCCAGTCCTTTTCCGACAGGTCACATGACTCAGACTGGTCAGTAGTACGGGCCGATGTCTTCATACCCAGCGTAGCTCGGCCAATCGGGGAAGATCCCATGTGAGCAGGTGGGGCTGCCGTATCTGTCAAAATGAATCCTAAAGTCAAAGGAGTCTGTGTGCCGGTGGCCGGCGTCCTGATGGCTCCTCCTCATGGAGGACCAGACGACCCTGTAGTTATTACCTTGGTTATTGTCCCAGTACTCGCACCCACCCGCCCGGTAACAGACAGCGAACTCGACCTGCCTGTGTGGTGGCAACTCCTGGGGCAGGGACACCTTGAAGGAGAAGGTGTCGCTGTAGGAGCTGGGATAGGCGTCCTTCACGTACACACAGACCACATCTGTGTGGCTCTTCCAGGCGTCAAAGGTCACACGCATCGTAACAGACTTTTCAAAGGACACATTTCTGACCTTAACAGTTCCCACCAAAGCCTTCTCCTTCGGCACGCAGTGCTCCAGGCACACAGAGTTCCTTTCCAGGCTCTGACGGAAGTGCAGGTAGTCTGAGGAGGGCTGAGCAAAGTCCAGCACCAGCCGGTCCTCCTCCACCGCCCCTGACCCTGTCAGAGACACAGCAGAGCTCAGCATCTCCTGGATGTTGAGGGGGATATGGATGGGGTCGCTGAGCGGGGAGAAGACCTTGACCCTGGTCAGAGACAGACCTCTGTGGTCAGCAAATGTCACATGCTTTTTAACTTTTCCTTTGGTGGTGGTTCCTCCGTCCTCAGGCTGCAGCTGGGCCTGAAACCTGAGAGCTGGTTCACGGGTTTGCAGACTCGTCCTGCAGACCATGTCCTGGTTGGACAGGTAGACAGGTAGGACCATGTCATTGGGCATGGTGAACTCAGGAGGGGACAGGCACAGGATACTGGAAGACAGGGAGTGGAGTGACCACACACATCATCATCAGTCCAGAATTCACATGATTCTGAATCTATCCCGTTAAATGAAAACCTGGACTCACAACAAATGAGCCACTTCATCTGTCAGATTCTGAGGAAGTTCCGGACCTCCCCCGTCCCCCTGTCGCAGCGGCCTGACTCCTGTGTTCTCACCTGGACCTGGACCACGACCTGGTGCTGTGGATCATTGGCAGATTCTCTGGGGGTCTGAGACTTCAGTCTGAATTCTTCGTCTTGATGGTGCAGTCTCGAGTCTCCGGTCTCGGATCTCAGGCCTTCTGGCCTTAAAGTTCATTTTGGTCTCGCGGCTTCCAAACCCAGAAAGGGTTCACGTGACACCTGGAGAGACAGAGACAGCCAATCAGAGAGGGCGAGGGCGGGGTGGTCCAAGGGTCGCTGGGGCCAGAAACGTCACAGCGGTCCGGCTCCGCCCCCTAGTCCGTGAAGTAATTCAGGTGTGATACTGCGTGAACAGAAAACCGTCCGATGACTCATTTTAAAGGATCTTATTTTGGCTCCACGTCGCTGACTGATGATTGTTTCATCTGGCCCCTAAATCTGAATTATTACAGATTTTACAGGAAGTGTCTCGGCATCTGATTCTTATTATCTCATAAAGTCGTGACTAGTTTTCATCAGTTTCTGCACAAACTTTAAAAATAAAAACGATTTGATAAATCCTAGATTATCCTTTACTGCAGACTGGGGCAGGATTATAAAGTCATCGCCCATAGACGTCAACACCATCCAAGTCGTCATTGGTAGAATGCAGGTTTGCAGGTGTGGCGACTCTTCACAGGTGCTCATTTGTCACATGCTGTGTTCACAGCTGAGTATTGCATGCGGCGACCTCATGATGTTTCTCCATAACAGCTGCAGACATTGATTTTATCACATAACGGTGAGACACGCAGAATGTAAGGTTCTGAAATCTGGACAAAAATAATTTATTCTGGCCTCTCTGGCTCTGAGTTAGGAAATAAGCTGCTGATCATGTAAATATTTGTTCAGAGATAAAGTCTCTGAATGATGAAGTTCAAAAGCAGACGGATCAAGTTCATGGTAAGGTCAGTCCCTGACTGCACCCTTGTTAGTGCGTTTGTGACCTGAAAATAGACTGAAATTGAGTCAAACATTAAGCTAAGGTCGATCAGAACTGGACTGAGCTCTGAAACAGAACGGACAGTCAAAGTTCATCAGACCTGCTGCTCTGACTCAATAATAATGAAATCAAACACCCGTCTGACCCTATCAGCATCAGCTGACGATTCAAACATAAGAAATAGTGCCGGTGATTTCACTGGTTAGTCATGAAGGAAGACGGTAAAGGTCCACACGGCCTCCGTGTGGTCTTGGATTCTAAATCAGATCTTGGTTCTACATGAATCCAGTGAAATTCTCAAAGGTCTCAAAAGTCCACAGAAAAATGCTCACAGCCTGGATTCAGAACCTGAACAGAACCAGTCCACCTGGCCCAACCATCCAGCAAATTGGATTTGGTTTCGCAAAGCATTTTCCGAAGTTAAAATGTGGGCCTCAAATTTGAAACATGACGATTTCAGATAATTTAGTTTAACGTCAATCATGGAGTTATTCATTCATTCATTCATTCATGCTGTACTCCGGTCCGCCTCTAGGGGGACGGCAGCGTTTGGACTGCGCACGCGCACAGCCGCGGTCACTGACGTCATCGTCGGTCCCGGCTTGTTCCCTGTCGGAGAACCAGGATGTTCCTGCTGCTGCTCGGCTAACGGCGGAGCTCCGACACAACACCGGGCAGAGAGCTCCCAGCGGTCAGCACAGAGTCCTGAGGCCGCCCCGACCCCCCCGGAGGGCCGCCACCACACACACCCCGCGGTAAGAGCCGACACGTCAGCGCCGACAGCGAGCTAACGCTAACGCTACAGCTAAAGCTAAAGCTAAAGCTACAGCTACAGCTACCTGTACTGAGACGGTAAACTGTCTCCAGCCAGCTGTTAGTATATTTGATGTCTCTCACACACACACACACACACACCGACCGGACTACCTCTGGATCAGTGACGTCTCGGAGTCTGGACCGGAATCAGTGTCCATGTCGGAATGAGACCCCCAACAACTACACAAAAGGCCCTTTCATGGTTTCCAGGTCAGTGCGTCTCTGTAGTAATCCCATGATGCTATGGGGCCTTGTTACTGACCATGACCATGATGAGGATGATGATGAAGATGATGGTGGTCTTTCGGTCACATGATGGCTCTGATCTATAATTAATAATCCCATTCTTGATGTTTCAAATGGCCTCACACTGCGCTGACAGGTTTTGGTCGTTTCTCCTGTTCATGATGGGATGACCTCACTGTGATGTCACAGCAGGCCGGTCTCCGTGGTAACAGGTGCTCTCTGCCTGCAGGTTGGCACCGGGTTGAGACCAGAGCAGCGGGATGAGCGGTGCCGCTCTGGGCATCGAGATCGTGGTGGTCTTCTTCCTGGCACTCTTCTTGCTGCACCGCTATGGAGACTTCAGGAAGCAGCAGCGTATGGTGCTGTTCGGCACACTGCTGGCCTGGTATCTGTGCTTCCTCATCGTCTTCATCCTACCCCTGGACGTCAGCACGGTCAGTGGGACTCCACATCAACATGAGACAATATGAAACCTGATGTCAAGATCATTCTGAGCCAAAATAATTGTGAAACTCTTAAAAGGGCATGAAACATGATAAAATCACATTTTGGTCAAATGAAAGTTGACGCTGTGGCAGCAAATAAACCTGAACACACATTTCACGACAGGTTAAAGTGTCAAAAAATTAGCAGTTCACGTTTATTATCAAACCATCTCATAACATGTCTATTAATAAAATGATAATAAAGGAAGTTTGTATAAGTTGACAAGCCTTTACTCTTTATTTGGTTTTGTGTCCAGTGTGTCTTTGGTCTGAGACAGTTCTAACTCAGCAGTATTAGTTGAAATCACAGAGGGGCTAAAACCCTGTGATGTAACATCACATGCAATAAAATGTAATAACTGCTTGTTTGTCTGTCCTCCTTACAGACCATCTACAAGCAGTGTAAGATAGACCACAAGACCCAGGCCTCAGTTGCCACTGCCAGTCCATTACCGTCCAATCACACGACAGGAAATGCATCTGTCCCGCCCACGAAAAGGTCGGTGTGAAGCAGAGGTGGAATTCTGAGACCGAATAATCTGTCCAGAACAACACGTGAAGGTTTCACTTCATTAACCCTCTCCTGCCCACAGGAATAGTCTCCTCCTCCATCAGCTGCTCTCTAACCCTCTTCCTGTTTCCTCCTTAAACTGCAGAATCAGCTGAGCTGCCCAATTTGAAACTGACTTCACTGATAAACTAAATTAAATTTACTGTCTCCGGATCAGTCCTGTATGTTTCTGAGTTTATTGTGTTGACAGAAAGACAATCAGATATTTGGAGCTGATTTTTCATCATTACTGAGCAGAACTCCTGATCAAATAAAGATAGAAACGACCCAAACACATGAGAGGAACTTTTCTGTAGAGAAGGAGACATTCAGTGTTTGTTTTTAGTTTCAGAGTCTGAAGTGATCAGACAGAATCAGATGGATCTGAAGATGAGGAGACTTTGAGACAATTAAAAAAAAAAAAAAAAAAAAAAAACACACACACATGCACCAGGAGATTCAACATGTCTGAGGTCCTCTTGGGTTTAAGGCGAGTTCTTCTTCAATTGTGGGATGACGTTGAGTTCTCAGGTGGTCCCTTGCCTTGTCTCTAATGACTCCTCATGTTCCTGACAGTGTACCTGAGCCGTGTTACAAGCCATGGAGCTACATCCCCGATGGCATCATGCCCGTCTTCTGGAGGGTGGTCTACTGGACGTCTCAGTGTCTCACCTGGTCAGTATGAGTCTGCAGCTTCTTGAAGGAGAGAGCTGCTCTCAGTAAGTCAGTTTGTGACTGTGTGTCTGTCCTCAGGTTGCTGCTGCCCTTCATGCAGTCGTACGCTCGCTCAGGAGGATTCTCCATCACTGGGAAGATAAAGACGGCCCTGATAGAAAACGCCATCTACTACGGGACCTACCTGCTCATCTTTGGCTCCTTGCTCATTTACGTGGCCGTCCACCCGAAATGGCACCTGTCCTGGTGAGTCCAGGGAAACAAGATGACCCCACCGTACTCTGGCCCAGGGTCACAGGTGTGTTTTTTCTCTCTGTGGCTCAGGTATGAGCTGCAGACCATCGGGATCACAGCGGCCAACACCTGGGGCCTGTTTTTGCTGGTCCTGTTGCTAGGTTATGGGCTGGTGGAGATCCCCCGGTCCTACTGGAACGCCTCGAGACACGGACACCAGCTCATCAAAACATACTTCAAGGCATCCAAGCTGATGACAGAGAAGGCAGATGCTGAGGAGAACCTGGAGGATGTCATGGAGGTGAGCCAGAAGGAAGTTACGCTGAGGGCCTGGGGTCAAAGGTCAGCACCTTAATCTCATGTTGCTAATGTCTGTTCTGCTGCAGGAGGTGAGAAAGGTCAGCGAGTCCATCAAGTACAACCACCCGCTGAGGAAATACATCGACACCATTCTCAGGAAGGTAAGTAAAGCCTGACCTTCACCAATCAGATCTCACCAATCAGACCGATTGACACCCCCACCCCACCACCACAGTGCCCAGTGGACTACCAGGAGAAGATGGGCAGGAACATGGATGACTACGAAGACTTTGATGACAAGCAGAACTCGTATCCCAGTGAGAAGAGCCTGGTGAAGCTTCACAAACAGGTGAAGGGATACACCTGAGGAGATACATGTCACTGAGATCTGTTTCTCTGTCTAGACAGGAAACTGAGAAGGTCCTTCTGTTACATCTGTTACTTCTGTGTGTGTGTACATGCACAGGTGATCTATGCAGTTCAGAGACACAACAGGACTCATGTGCAGTGGCAGATTCTCCTCCAGCAGGCCATCCACCTGGAGGACGTAGCCAAGAATGAGACCAGCTCCACCCACCAGTTTGTCCACAGCTTCCAGTCCACGGAGCCAGCTGGTTGGCTCAGCAGATACATTTACACCTCGACTGTAGGTGGGTCCAAGATCAGGGTCTCTGTGGAGTCTAAACTTGGACCTGTATTCAGGTCTAAAGAGCCTCAAAGCTGCCTTTTATCTGCACATCAGTGGGCGAGTCAGCTGGCTGTAAAAACACACAAAAAACATTTTACTGTTTTCAAAAACCAAAATGGCTGACAGACATATTACAAACTGAGCCTTCAAACCTGTGTGTGTCTGTGTGTGCGCAGAGTGGTACTGGGAGTGTCTCCTGAAGCGCTGGTTCTACCGGCTCCTGTCGGTGATCCTGGTCCTGTTCAGTGTGGCTGTGGTTTGGTCCGAGTGCACCTTCTTCAGCACGCGACCCGTCCTGTCTCTGTTCGCTGTCTTCATCCAGCTGGCTGAGAGAGACTACAACTACCTATACATTGAGGTAAGACCACAGACTCACAGTGACTGCTGCTGACCCTGGTTGGTGGTCAAAGGTCAAAGATCATAGTGACCCCACAAACCCTTTGAACAGAGGCAGATTAACTGTTTTCTGTCTTCGTGCTGTACTGAGCTAGGCTAACCAGCTGCTGACAGACCTGAGAGTGATCACATCAGACCGTATCAGTCTTCTGAGTCTCTGCTGACCTCTGACCTGTCACACAGACCAGCTGTGGCATGCGTTGACTCAATCTTGTTTTATGGTTTCACCTCCGTCCACCAGATGGCGTGCTTCATCACCATCTTCTTCCTGTGTACCTGCGTGTATTCTACTGTGTTCCGTATCCGGGTCTTTAACTATTATTACCTGGCCTCCCACCATCAGACCGATGCCTACAGCCTGCAGTTCAGCGGCATGTGAGTGACAGGAAGTTGTTGTTGTCCTCGTTCTACAGGAAGTGTCTCCACCTCCATCAGACGGTTTAGCTGTTTTTTCTCCATAAACTGGATTACCTGAGCTGATTAAAAATTGGAGGTGAAGCTGAAGTGAAATGAGACATTTTGTAAAATCTCCTCGTCCCACAGGCTGTTCTGCCGTCTGACTCCACCTTTGTGTCTCAACTTCCTGGGTTTGATCCACATGGACTCGGCCATTTCCCACCAAAAGAAAGAGCAGACGGCGTACACCTCAGTAAGTCAGTCAGTGACGTTGTCTGAGTATGCTCAGATTCTAACCCTACATATTTGGCTTATTTTCAGATAATGGGATCAATGCAGGTTCTCTCCTTCATTGCTAACGGTTTTTACATCTACTATCCCATGCTGATCGTCATCCTCTGCATCGCCACGTACTTCAGGTGAGACATGTCATCCAGCGTGTCCTCAGGTCAGCCAGCAGAGCTCTGACTGTCTCCCCTTCTCTCCTCAGCCTGGGGACTCGCTGCCTCAACCTTCTGGGCTTCCAGCAGTTCGTGGGCGACAGCGAGATGACCTCTGATCTGATTGACGAGGGGAAGGAGCTTATTCGCAGAGGTGAGCACTTCGGTGATGATGCTGACGTCACTGAGAGGAGGAAGTAGAACATTAGACTCATCTGTGTTTCTTTTCAGAGAAGAGGAAGAGGCAGAGGATTGAAGATGGAGAGAACAGGCGGAGGGTGAGTCCTTAATATAACATGTCTCAGTGGACTGTGAGAGGAGAAGATTTAGATTATGAAGATTATGATTTATTAGCTACCACCCAATCAGAAAAGGAAGTGGCCCATGATGAACCTTTAATTTACCTGAATTGTTCCTGGTCTGGTTCACACCTGATAAACGTAGGTTCCTGGTGTTTTTTTCAGGTGGCCCCTCCTCCTGAGGGAGACGACAGTAGGAGGAGCCACTCAGTTTCTGCATCTACAGTCAATTCACACTGATACCTATATTATGATGAAACTGAAGGAGCTGACGATCCAGGTTCTCTTCCTGGTCCTGGTCCTGGTCTTGGTCTTGCAGCAGGTTCAGACTCACCAACATATCTGCTGTGTTGCAGGAGTGGAAGGAGCGTTACGGAAACCTGAGGGAGGACTACACCACAAGAAACAGGAGCAGCCACGAGATGAAGGAGACCAGCTACTCCGACACTGTGAGCTCCAGCAGCAGCAGACGTGAGTCAGTCGACGGCAGACACTTCTGATGTTTCAATGTTCTCAGATCTGGCCTGAGCCGCTTGTCGTCTGAACAGAGGCCAAGTATTCTCGGTCTGGGAGTCGAGCAGAGAGAGACTGTATTGAGCTGCTGCAGGACGCTGAGCCGCTGGACTTCAATGCTGACTCTCTGACAGACGACCCCCTGGACTCCGAGTCCAGGTGAACAGGACTATGTCCTCTGATGTCAACACCACAGATGGTTTTCAAACACTGCAGTTACAGATGTGACGTGTGTGTGTGTGTGTGTGTGTGTGTGTTGTCCTACAGACACACTGGAGGACGGTATCTGTCCATGTCATCATCTCGCAGCAGGATATTTGATGACGTCTGAAGGAGGAGGAACCTCAACAGCGTCATCACTGTCTCTACCCCCACCTGCAGGGAGTGAATGTACCCCCCCACTGCAACCGACACACAGCCTGACTCCTCTTTTCCCAGCATGCATTGAAACTAAAAAACAGGTCACACTTGGAGACATTTTCACAAACAGCGGCAGTTTGCTGTCCATGGAGGTTGATGTCTGTCCTGATTCTTCTGCTGCTGGTCATGATGTCAGCAGGTGCCCTAACGGTGTGAGCATGCTCAGTGTGACTGCAGCAGCTGCATGTCAACATGTCACTTTACTGAAGGTATAATGAAGGTCCTGTTTTATTTATCTTTCTTTTCTTCTGGGTTTATTTAAATGATGAACACATTTAACACTTTTGCTGATACATGATGATGATGATGAGTCCGTCTGCACCTTCAGGTCAGAGTTTCATAATATCCAGGTGAGCTAAAGTGATGAAATGGCAAACGAACATTTCATTGGCATCTTCATTCTGAAACACTTCCTGTTCAGGTGAATGGTCATGTTTGTCACTTTTAAAGTGTGAAATGATTCATTTACAGTTGAAAGGGCCCTTAAAGGGCCACATTTGATTTTAAAAAGGTTGAAGGTCTGAGGCTCCAGAACATGTTAATACAGCACTTGACATGAAGGATCAGGATTTTTGTTACAGGAAGACTCTGTTGTTCACTGCTGCCCCCAAACAGCGCCATGTTAATGCAGATGTAACAGAAATGAACAGAATGGCTGAATATGTTATTTAATATTGTGATAAAAACATAACAGGTTAGTTTGTTTCATTGTATTAAGAAACATCAGCTCGTTTTCTCTATTTATAAAATGAGATTTTTGAATTACACAAACCTGTTGCTCAAATCATCTTTTAATTTTTCAGGATAACTTGTTACCCACTCCAGTCCACAGGGAGAGTCTCCTCCATCAGCTGCTCTCTGATGCTTCTTCCTGTTTCCTCCTTAAACAGAATCAGCTGATCTGCCCAATATGAAACTGATCAGCTCTGCTGTGTGTTTATTGAAACATTTGAAAAGGATCAGATCTCTGAGTAACCAACTGTTCTGCTCCTGAGAGGCTAATAAAAATAAAGCTAACAGATAATAGTTTGAATTTAAAGCTTAAGAAGAACAGCTGAATGGAAGTTGTTAGCATAGTGGTTCACCTTTGTACATATGTATCATATCTTTTCTATGATTTCAGCTCATTGGTGTTGTAGATGAAGATGTGACTGTCTATATGATGCCCCCCCCCCCCCCATTAGAGCTGTGTGGTCCTGCTGATTCTCTGGTTTCATCTATTGAATATTTATTGTGATCTTGACAGTAACTGTGGTGAGTTTTTCGGAGAGAAGACGATGAGCTTCACTCTGCCGTCGTGTCAATAAACTGATCAGCTACATCATGTGGTGCTGTGAGATTGAATCCTGACCTCTGACCTCTGACGACCTGGCATCACAGCTTGTGTTGCTGCCATCAGATTGAAGTTACAAAGCATGTCCAACTGCCTGTGTCTCCAATGTTTCCAGGCGTGCTTTCCCTGATAATGAGCAGATTACTGCTCCGAGTTTCTGTCAGGGCAGAATCAGATGCTGCAGGCTGCTGACCTCATTTCTCAGATATCAGCCTGGTTTCAGTCACGTTCCATCAGCAAGAGCTCCATTCCTCAGATACTAAAACAATAAAGTACCAGCCTGAGTAGTTAGATGTCGGTCAAACTCCTTGAGTGTCTCACCTGTTGACAGGAAGTGTTTGTTAAAGTCGTCTCTGACTCAGCTGAAACATGACATCAGGATTTACAGGAAAATCACCATGGTAACCGATACTGTTGACTTGCCCCATCACCAGCCAATCTGGACAAAAGCTGAATAATAAAGATAGTGGAGAGGAATGTGCTCCAGGCCGCAATGATCCTCTGACCATATCAGGTGGCTTCCTGTTCAGCCCAGATGATGATGATGATGACGACAATGCTGACTGAGCCTAGACAGGTAAACGTTTCATTTCACCTACCTGACTGCTCCCACCTGCTGTGACACCACCATCATCATCATCATCATCATCGTCCACTTCAGAGGAGGCTGAGACCTGGAGACAGTCTGTTCCCATGATTACAGGAACCAGGAAGAAGGTGTGTCCCCCAGAGTGTTTGGAGGACGAGACTCTGGACTGATGAAATTCATTCTGGGCAGCAGGTTTTGGAGAGTCCAGGTGTGAGCTGATGCGGATTAAGGAGGTAAGATCCTTCTCTGTTTGAACTCTCATCAAATTTCCCTCAGAGGTGTTTTCACAGTTCTCATCCTGTCTGATCTTCACACACTGACCTTCTTCTTGGACTAAACCCCCCGACACCTGTGTATGAGTTCAAGCCATGCTTCATTGTTTCTGACTGAGCTATTAAAGAGGCGCTTTGTGTGTTTTCAGCTGATCTTATTGGACGTTTGTTCTTTGGTGACGGCCCTGAACACACTGAAGTCAGACCTGGGAAGACGTGAACGATTGAGCAATCCTGTTTTTCCCGCTGCCTCAGGGTGTGAACAGAGGACAAAGTCCTGTCCACAATCCCCCCCACCCCCCAAAGACATGGGACCTCCTGGTCTGACTGTCTGAACAGAGTATAAGGGATTCTGTCCTGAGTCAGAATCCAGGTTTCTTCTGGATTTCAGCAGGTCTGACTCATGGCTGTTCAAGAAAGCATTTTAAATGTTCTGCTCGAGTTGACTGACAAAGAATTTGACAGTTTCAAGTTTTATCTGAATGTGCCGGACATCCTGGTTGAACACTCAATCCCACAGTGTTACCTGGACAAAGCCAGCAGGGAGGAGACGGTGAACAGGATATTCCAGGCCTACAGCCACCAGTCTGTGGAGGTGGTGCAGAAGAAATTAAAGAAGATCCACCGGTTTGATTTGGTGGAGAAACTATCAGCACGAGGTGAGCTGCGAACTGTTTAACATCCAATAATCTCTCCGAAGCTGGAGCTCCTTCAGGGTCACTCACTTTATTTAAATCTCCTCGTCACTGGACTCCGATCAGACCTGATTCTTATATGTTCCAAAACATTTATTCCCATGATGTTCCTCTGTCCCTGTGTCAGGTTTCTACGGTTCAGTATCTCTTCAGTATCTTTTCATGACTCACGAGAAAGTTGTTGAACAACAAGGTTTAATGATCTCAGTGAGTCATAAGGTCAATAACACTATAGGGAAGTTTTCACGATGAAACATTCAGCAGTGTTTGTGTTTTAGTGTCTTCCCTCTAACCCAGCGAGCAGATCAAACTAAACTTCAGATTCATCTGTTCTGCGTTCCAGAGCTGGACTCAGATGGGACACATCGGACTATTGCCCTGCACCAAACAAAGCTCCGGTCAAACCTCCAGAACAGGTTTCTGTGGATTCAGGAGGGATGGACAACCAAGAAGAAGAACCTGGATGATATCTTCACGGACCTGGACGTGTCCTGTGAAGACTCTGCAGGGACTGAAATCAGGAACGTCTTCACACAAACCTCTGGAATAATAAAGAACATCAGAACAGTCCTGACTCGCGGAAGAGCAGGAAGTGGAAAATCTTTTCTGGTGAACAAATATGTGTTGGACTGGGTTGAAAACAGAACCAGTGACCAGGAACATCTGGTGTTCCCCTTCAGCTCCAGCAGACTGAACTCTCAGAGCCACGTCGACTGCAGTTTGTCACAACTTGTTCGTACGTGTGTTCCTGAAGCGGTTCACATAAAGAAGGAAGTTCTGGACCACGTCTTCACGGTGTTACAGGAATCAGGAGACTCCAGCTTTGACAGGAGCGAATACAAAGTTCTGTTTGTGCTGGATGGACTGGACCAGAACCAGCTCCACCTGGACTTCACTGCCAATGAGAAGCTGCCTATTGACGTGACCAAGTCCACCTCAGTGGACTTACTGCTGACCAACCTGATCAGGGGGAATCTGCTTCCCTCCGCTCGTCTCTGGATAACCACACAACCCGCAGCAGCCAATCAGATCCCTCCCGAGTGTGTTGACATGGTGACAGAGGTCAGGGGGTTCACCGACCTTCAGAAGGAGGAGTACTTCAGGAGGCGGTTCAGAGATGAGGAGCAGGCCAGAAGGATAATCTCCCACATAAGGACCTCACCAAGTCTCCGGTTCATGTGTGACACTCCAGTCTTCTGCTGGATCACTGCCACAGTCCTGGAGCAGCTGATGAAGACCAGAACGGGAGAAGAGCTGCCCAAGACCTTGACCGAGATCTACACAGAGTTCTTTAAGGTCCAGATCAGAAACATCAACCTGAAGTGTGGAGCGGAGAAAAGCTTTCGGCACATCAGCAGCCTTGCTGAACTGGCTTTTCAGCAGCTGACAGAAGAGAGTCTGGTCTTCTGTGAAAAAGACCTGGATGAAGAAACCAGCAAGTGCAACGAAAGCTTTGCACATTCAGAGTTCTCACATATTTTTAAAGAGGAGCATGAGATGAAGAAGGGCACAGACAAAGTGTTCAGGTTTGTCCATCACAGCGTGTTGGAGTTTCTGGCAGCTCAGTTCGTTGTTCTGTCAGCCAGTGAAGCTCCAGAATCTCTCAGTGAGAAGCTCAGGGTCTCTGTTGACAAGGCGGTGCAGAGTCCAAACGGACACCTGGACCTGTTCCTCCGCTTCCTCCTGGGTCTTTCACTGCAGACCAATCAGACTCCCCTCCGAGGCCTGATGACACAGACAGGAAGTGGTCATGTGATAGAGTATGTGAAGAAGAAGATCAGAGAAAATCCATCTCCAGAGAGAAGCATCAGTCTGTTCCACTGTCTGATGGAGCTGAAGGACAGTTCTCCAGCAGAGGAGATCCAGCTGTCCCTGATATCAGGACGTCTGTCCACAGAGGAACTGACTCCCGCTCAGTGGTCGGCTCTGCTCTTCCTCCTGCTGTCCTCAGCAGACCATCTGGAAGTGTTTGACCTGAATAAATACTCGTCTTCAGAGGAGACTCTTCTGAAGTTGCTGCCTGTTGTTGAAGCTTCCACCACAGCTCAGTAAGTGACAGAGACATCTGATGGACAAAAACAAAAAGGTAATGTGTCTCAGTGTCCTCTTCACCTCTCCTTCAGACTGAGCAACTGTAACCTCTCAGAGAGAAGCTGTGAAGCTCTGTGCTCCATCCTCAGCTCCTCGTCCTCCAGCCTGAGACACCTGGACCTGAGTGACAACAACCTGCAGGATTCAGGACTGAATCTGCTGTCTGCTGGACTGAAGAGTCCACACTGTGGACTGGAGACTCTGAGGTCAGGATCCATCAGTTTCTACATGGACAGATGTCTTGTGTGTTGTGTGTTTAATGTGTTGTTTTGTCTCCCTGTTGAAGGCTGATTGGCTGTAACCTCTCAGAGACAAGCTGTGAAGTTCTGTCCTCCGTCCTCACCTCCCTGTCCTCCAGCCTGAGAGAGCTGGACCTGAGGAACAACAGGCTGGGCCTGAAGGGACAGTCGCTGTGTCTGCTGACGACGTCGTCGGTCAGGTGATCAACTCCACACAGTTCAGACCACATGATCCAAACATTCCTTCAGTCTTTATATCGTATCTGAAGTCCAAATGTAAAGACCCCAAATTCTATAGAACCGGTCCAGGTCTCCCTTCAGGTCCAGAGTCTGGACTCTGTCCCCTCGTCCATCCGACTCATCATGTCCTTAATGACAAACTGCAGAAGCTAGAGACGTTCAGCAGCAGATGAAGGATGTTCTGATGAAGGCTCATCCTTCTTCTCACACCGAACATCTAAATGTCGTTGTCGTGTTTGACTTGTGTATTTTGTTCTTATCTATGTGTTTTTTGTTTAGAACTACTCAGTGCAAAAGAAAAGTTTAGATTCAATCAGCAATGAGTAAAGGACACCGAAGAGAACATGGAGATGTTCACTAAGCTTCTGTTTCTCTCACAGGATCAGTAACATTTCATCTTCAGTCACATCAACATACGAGGACATGAGCTTCAGGAGGACTCTGATCAGTCCAGGATCTCCTGCTCTTTACCAGCTGAGCCCACAGAGAGGACACATCGGGACTGTGGCCAAAATGACTGTTGGTGAGAAGAACCTGAGCAAGGAGAACAAAACCATCCTCCTTGTTGGTGAAACAGGAGCAGGGAAATCTTCTCTGGTCAACACTTTGCTCAACTTCGCCATGGGAGTGAAGTTTGAAGACGACATCTGGTTTGAGATCGTAGAGCGAAAGACGAGGAGCCAGGCAGAAAGTCAGACGTCAGATGTGATCGTGTACGAGATCTTTGACTTTAAAGAAAACGTCCTGCCTTTTTCTCTGACCATCATCGACAGCAGAGGGATTGAACATGACGACGTCAGTCGCACATTGTTGGACTTCTTCTGTTTGGAGGACGGAGTTCATGAAGTTGATGTGGTTTGTCTGGTGATGAAGGCGACGGATCATCGACTGAGTGACAAACTGGCAGACTTTATCTTCAGTTCAGTGATGTCACTGTTTGGAAAAGACATGGAGAAGAACATCGTCTCTCTCATCACATTCTCAAATGGAAGAGAACCGTCTATTGTTCTTGAAGCTCTTGAAAATGCAAACATTAACTGTGCCAGAGACGAGAAGAATCAGCCAGTTTACTTCCTGTTTAATAACTGCCAGAGCGAAGACCGGACAGAAGACAGTCAAGACCTGGAACACGCTGATTCAATAACAGAGGAGGGAATCAAGCAATTTACAGTTTACCTGGAAAAAAATGAAACTCAAAAACTGAAGACAAGTGTGGAAGTTTTGAACGAGCAGGTCAGAATGAAAACCTTCATCAACAACCAGCAAGAAGGATTTAATCTGATCAAACTGACTCAGGAAGCTCTGCAGAAACATGAAAATGAGATGAAGAATGAGACTGCAGAAGTAGATGAAGAGATGGGATGTTCCTCTGATGAAGGAGAGCTGATCTTCGACAACAATACAAGACCAGAACAGAAACTCCTGACAGACATGGAAGAAACAGAAAAGAGAGCAACTCTTCAAAAAGACGCAGAAAATCTTGAGCCAGACAGAAAAATGTACGTTGAAGAGTCAAACCAACAAGTCAAGCTGGACCAGATCCCGCCGACAATGGATCCAATATCAACTCAAGGCCACCAGCACGAGGAGACAGTCCAGAAACTGGAGCAGATGAGAAGATTACTGAGAAAACTGGGCCGAAACAGAAGTGGAACGACCCAACACTGAGGTCCGGACCAATCGGTGGGATGTTTTAAAGTGCCCAGTGGACTGTGTAGATGCTAACTCGGAGCTAACTGCTGGTCCGTTTAAACAGTGGCAGCGCCCCCTGTTGGTGTTTCTGCTTGATTCTGGTTCAGAGTCCGCCTTCAGATCCAGGACCATCATGGTTTCCATAGTGACCAGTAGATGGCACCAACAGTCCCTGACTGATGGGAATCATCACTTCCTTATTTTTAAACTACAAAATAAATAAATGCAACTTCTGTTAAATAAAGTTATATATATTCTACTGTGTTTAAACTGGTTTTTAAAACATGATCAATAAATGTGATGTTTTCAGCACTGTGTAGTTTCATAAACAGGAACAGTCTGAATTCCACTTTGTTGAGTGAAAAACTTCTGACCTGGTTCAAATGGCTCCAGTTCATTGAGGGGTTCACGGACCAGGACAAAGATTTTTTGTTTTTGGGCCCATTTATTCTTTCATCAGACAGGCAGAGAGGAACGTCCTGCAGCACAGCTTCATTCAGATCCAAACCAGGGACCAGGACCGGACCGGGACTCTGAAGCTCAGCAGCTGTTCAGCTCAACTTTGGTTGGAAATGGACTTTATCTGTCGTATTTTGAGTTTTCTTTCAGTATTGAACTTTGATGAACAAACAGCTCAGACTATTCTCCTCCATCACAGAACTGAATGTCCTTCAGCTGCTCTTTAGACCTTTGATCGCTGTGTCACATTATTATTCCCATAAACCCATCATAAAGGGCTGGCTGGAACTGTAAGACTTCATAAATATAACTTAGCACATTGTTTCATGATTACTTCTGTGCTAAACTGTACAAATTGTCAGGTTTAAACCACCTAGAACATTATTAAGCACACAGGGAAGAAAGACAAGGGACAACAGTGCTCATTTTACTTGTAAGGAGAACAGACAGAGATGTTCAGTTACATTCTCTACCTGCTCTGACGTATCTCCTCTGTTCTCCCCTCTTTATTTCCTTTGGGTGGTCCCTAGTTACATGACGTTGCAGCTCTAAAGGTGGGAACACACAGCTGCATCGTAGTGGATAGATGCTTACTGTATAATCATATTCAAGGTACACCTCTGAAACATGACACACCAAACACTTTGAGGAGCTAGTTCATAACCGAAGTAATCTGGTTTCCGTCTCCTCCCTGTCTTCATGTTCTTCTTCGAAGGTCGTTGCTTATCTTCCGGAGGTATGATCTCAGCTCCTGTGAGAAAAACACAAGTTTCTGCATTCTTGCAGGGTTAGTAAAAGTTTAGCAATATTGTGATAATAATTTTATGTAAATTTATTCTAACACAAATACTGTAGAGTTGTGAAGAACACTTGGTGCTGTTTCTCGGTGGTGTTGGTGTAAACATAAAGAAGTGAACCGTTTTCCTTCAGCACACAGAAGGCAGGCACATATTTTGTGTGTCACGTGATTTCAGAGAAATTGTTCTCTACAAACAGGAAAGGTGCGGCTGTTGTTGTGCCATTCTGTTCTGAGTCGAGCCGACAGAAGTGTCTGACTCAAACTACAGACAGACCCAGAGCTGCTCCTTCAGGGACCTGCAACACTTTGTTTTTTGTGTTCATCTTTTTCAGGAGAACTGCTTTTTGTTGGAAGTTGCTGAATCTGACAGGCTGCAGAATTAAGCAGGTTTGAAAGAGAACTCTATGAACATCACTAAATGATAAATGATAAATGTAGACAGATTTAATCACCTGGTCTTTCCTCTCCTCCGTCTAAAGATGCTTCTGCTTTGTTGTTTGTTCATCACACAGAAAAATGAAAAATGAATTGATACTGAAGGAGACGGAGCTCAGCTAAGGCCTAAGGCCCAGTTTGCTGCTCCATCTTCTCCTCCAAATGTGTTTCTGCTTGTTTCAAAAAACAAGTCAGCTGACAGACAGACTGAAACTGGAGGCTTCAGATAATGATGACCTTTCAGCTATATCAAATAAACAAATAAGACAAATGAACATTTCTCTGATAGTAAAGACAGTTCAACTTTCAAAACACCAAACATTTGATCATCACCTTTTTGATTCTGGTGATGATTAATGTGTTTTTTTATGTTGTTTATGAGGACGGCATGAAACTACAAATATATTTGAAACTGGCTGCAAAAGTTAAACTCAAAGGACAAAGATGTTGGAATAGCACCACTGGCTTCACAGTGATGAGAAACTGAAGCGACGTGATGGAGAGTGGACACAAAGGACTCCTCTGTTTCCACGCAGACAGAAACATTTCATTTACAGACGAAGAACGCTGTTAAAAATGTTCTCCTTACTTCATTTGTTTTTTTGTTTTTTTTTACTCAGTTAACTCTCATTTCCTTTATAGGACAAATATGGATATCAAGGATTTTATTTTACAAAATGCCATCATTGATGACGGACCACCTGTCCGGTATCAGGTGAAGCCCCATAAAAGAAACCTTGATGCAGTAAATGACTGCGAGTCCAAGCTCAGGATATGGAGCACGGGTAAAAAAGACCCATCAACACAGAATAAAACCATCCTGCTCGTTGGAGAAACTGGATCAGGAAAATCTACCATGATCAACTCTCTTCTCAACTATGTCATGGGTGTAAAGGATGGAGATGACTGTTGGTTTGAGATCGTAGAGGAAATGCAAGAAGCTTCATCAGAAAGTATCACAGAAAAGGTGACAGTTTATGAGCTCTTCGGTTTTAAAGGTAAAAGCATCTCCTACTCGCTGACCATAATCGACACTCCTGGTTTTGGGGACACCAGAGGGATTGAACGTGATGCCATGATCTCTCGCACTTTACTTGATTTATTCCGTTCAGAAGAAGGGATTCATCAAATAGACGTGGTGGGTTTGGTGCTGAAAGCGCCTGAGAATCGTCTCAGTGACCGCATGAGGTACACCCTTGATTCAGTGATGTCTCTGTTTGGAAAAGACATGCAGAGAAATGTTGTTGCCCTCCTCTCACACTCAGATGGAATGCCTCCCAAAAATGCTCTGAAAGCTCTGGAGGATTCAAAAATTCGATGTGCCAGAAAGGAGAATGGACAGCCAGTTTACTTTCTGTTTAATAACTGTCTGAGCACAGAGAAAACGGAGGACACAGAGTTTGGATTAGGACAAGCGTGGCAAATTACAACAAGGGGGATGAAGCAATTCACCTCTTTCCTGGAAAAAAGCACTCCTCAAACACTGGAGGTAACTGTGAATGTCCTAAATGAGCGCATTCAGCTGGAAGCCTGCATCAACAATCTGGTAGAGCGGATGAAGCATATTACACTAAAGCAGGAAGAAATCCAACAGACTCAGAAACAATTAGAAGAACGCAAAGAAGAAGTTAAAAATGAAAAGAACTTCACCATAGAAGTGGA
This sequence comes from Echeneis naucrates, assembly GCF_900963305.1. Lineage (NCBI taxonomy): Eukaryota > Metazoa > Chordata > Actinopteri > Carangiformes > Echeneidae > Echeneis > Echeneis naucrates. The sequence continues at coordinate 20,244,186 of NC_042522.1, forward strand.
CGAGCCCTATAAGGAAAAAACACCCATAGATGGAGGGACGTGGCTCTTCTGGTATGGAGGCGCTGTCACCTGTTCTACCTGTGAGGAGAACTGTCACTATCCTGGATGTACGCTGGCCTGGTCTCCAAAACACTGTGAAGTCATGAAAAAAGGCCGCTGCACTTCATGTACCAACAAGTGTCCTGCATCAGATCATGTGAAAGAGCAAAAGATCTATGTGAGCAAGACAAGGAAGGTGACAAAGACCCACGAAGAATTGAAGAAGAAGTATCAAGAAGGTCAGCAGCTGTGCGAGAACCTTCTGGAAAACCTTCAAACAGAGAAAGAAAACCTGGAAAGAGAAAGGAATAATTGGCTGGATCAGGCCTTCAGACATGTAATCTGTCTGGACCAGAGCGCCCTGAATTCTAATTCAGTGTCCACTGCAGCCCACCTGGAGCTCCTGACAGAGATGATGGAGGAGAGAGGAGACCAGGAGAAGGTCGAGAAACTGAAGGAGATATCAGCCAGAGTGGATGAAGGAACCAAAGCAGCTCTGCGCTATTGTTTCACATACCTTACAGATAAAGGCAGTAAAATCAAAGCAATGTTGGCAGCTCCATTTCAGAGATAAATAAAGTGCATCACAAAATCTGACGTGAATTTAAGCTGAGGTGACATGAAGATGTACTCTGTTCCTCTCAATCAACCTCTCTGCTCTGACAAATTCAACAAAAGTGTTTTTCAGTAAAAGATACAGAAATACGCCCACACCACAAAACAATTTCTACCATTTGATTTATTTTATTTTCAGTATCTAATCTAAGTTGTGATTCTTATGTTGTTGGTGATGGATAACTCAGCATTCCTCTGATTTTCTCAGTCAGTTGGTCAGATCAGTTTGTACAGACAAACTCACTGCAGAAATATTCTTTATCCAACGTTTCACTCATCAGATCTACTTCACGCTGTAAAATTGCTGCTTCATGAGTTTACTCAGTCTTTGCTGCATCATCAGCTGAGGTTTCTGCTGAACTTGAATCCATAAACATCTTTGTTCCTGAAACACTTTGACTTTATTGGAGTCCACCATCAGAACCAGGACCATCATGGGATCAGTGAATGTGGGTCTTCATCTTGTTTGAAAGTTGATTGCGTTTCTCTCTCTCTCTCTCTCTCAACCCAACCGGTCGAGGCAGATGGCCGCCCCCCCTGAGCCTGGTTCTGCTCGAGGTTTCTGCCTCTTAAAGGAAGTTTTTCCTGCTCATCAGGGGATCTGTTGGGTCTCTTTAAATAATTTTATAAAGAGTTTGGTGTAGACCTGCTCTGTATGTAAAGTGCCTTGATGTAACTTTGTTATGATTTGGCGTTATACAAATAAATTTGATTTGATTTGATTTGATTTGTTTCCATAGTTTCAGGTGTGGTGACACAGCTGGGCCTAACATGAACACGACAGATATTACCAGGAAGAGCCTGAAATTTCTTTAGTCTGACATTGGTATGACCTTTGACCTCCTGGTTCACCTGGTTCAAATGACCGTAAAGTCAGTCTGAAGGTTTCAGGTTTAAATGACACTGATGTTCCACCGGTCAGCTGACAGGTGATGGACACATGGAGTCAGAGGAACACGGGGGTTTTTCTCAGACTGTCTACAGTGTCCCCATCCTGTGTTGGTGTCTCACAGCGTCTCCACCAGATCTTTTCTCTGGATCTTCTCTAACAACATCTTCATCAACTTCACCGGCTGCTCGCTGTTTTCCACCATCCTGTCGACTGTTTCCCACCTGTTGGCCTTTTCCAGGTGACTCTTTTTGAAGGATGCACAGTTGCACAGAAACCACTGGAACTAAGCGAATTCTTCGTCTCTCAGATCAACCAGAGTCTGCAAAATCTTCTGTTTAGTAGTCGCTGTCTGCACCTGAAGAAATCAGACCAAGTCTTAGAAATCAATCACAGCAAAAAAAACAAAGTAACTCCCAATGAAAAAATGTTTTAAAAAATGTAATGATGAAAAATAAAACAATAAACACAATAAAGATTAAAGTTGCCCATATAAAACTATATGGAATATTTAAGACATGAATGAAAACTTTAGTGAAAGAAATGCTGATCTTTATCTGTCAGGTTTTGAGTTAATTCTGTTCTGTCCTTGTAACTTCCTGTTTTATTTTGTAGTCCTGGTTCCTTCGTGTTCCCCGTTACTTTACTTCCTGGTTGTGTCCCATGTTGATTGCCTTCCCTGCCTTAATGTGGATCACCTGTGTCTTGTCTAGCACTGTTTTTAAGTCCTGTTTTCAGTCTAGTCCTTGTCGGATCCTTGTTGCTTGTCCATGCCCTGTCGTTTTCTTGTCATAAATGCAGTTCAGGTTAAAGTCCTTTTTTTTTTTTTTTTTTTTTTTCTTTTTTTTCTTTTTTTGTCACCTACCTGGTTTCTGGCTCCTGCAATTGGGTCCTCCAACGCGCACTTCACCGCATTTTCGGCGTGACAATCTGATCAGGAGTTCTGCTCATTCAGCTCCAAATATTCTGTCAACACAATAAAGTCACACCAACTTCTCCTCACTGACATCTGAATTATATTTACCTCTTTTCCTCCAGCGATCTTCTGCAGCTCATCTAATATTTTTTTCATCCTGGGTCCCGTCTCTTTAAACTTTCTGCTGAATGTAGCAGCAGGAAGCTCACCATGTTGTTTTCCTTTTGACTCCATGTTCATACTCAGGCAGAAAAGACAGAAGAAAAACAAAGTACTGTGATGTAGTTATTATTAAATGTGTACTGTTATGTTGACCTGATGAGTCCTGCTGTACTTCCCCGCTGAGACAGATATACACAACATACCTGGTTGTGTAGGTTGGCCTCTCCACATAAAGGACAAACACTTGGTGCATGTTGCCATTCCAGTCGTGTTTTTTGACCTCTACAGAACAAACAGAACTTTATTTGGGACAGAGAGCACCACGTTGGACATGAACAACACACAAGGCAAGTCAAATGTCTTTGTTTAGCAAAATTCATACACCAGTAAATTCAAAGTGCTTTACAGAGGCATACGATTACACAAGACATCTAAAATCAACATCTTTGGTCACAGCTGATAATAAGAAAAATAATCTGCTCCTTTGGATTTTGTCTTTGGGCCTCTCCAGATTGTTGGCAGTGGGGGCGGGTTTAAGGTGGACTCTGGACGCTATAGGTGACCTGTTCACTGTGAAGGGTTAGGGTTAGGGTTAGGGTTAGGTTTGTCTTAATGTCACAATTAAGGTTTGTCTTGATCATGAGGGATTTTCATTTGAATTATGGTCACAATGACTGAGTGTGTGGAACTCTGGGGGAATCGTTTGTTCAGAGTCAGTGCGTAAATGTGACTCTGGTCATGTTTCTTGAAGCAGGACCTTCAGAATGGCGGCTGTGAGGACGAAAGTGAAGCAGATCGACTGTGAAGTTGAGCTCAGTGAAGCTGCAGAGATGCCTGTGAGGAGAATCATCTTCATCATCAGTCTGAAATCTGCTGATCAGAGAGCAGCTTGTTCTGCTATTGGTCATATTTGTCCTCTGTTTGTCTTTCAGAGTCGTGATGCTCCAGAAACATTTGGTCTGCAGACTCCGAGGAGAACCCGTTGGTCTGCTCGGCGCCCTCATGGCACCATGTGTGTTTGTGATGAGATACCTGGAGAAAATATGTTTGCAAAGATGTTTAACTACTATCAGCCCCAGATGGCTGAGATTGACCAGAAACTTCAGAAAGTCTCTGCAGAAGTGAAGGCCAAACAAAAGACAAGACGGAGAAGAAATGTGTTTGTGTCGGTAATAGCTGCTTTGTTCGTTAGTTTCCTTGCTGCTGCTGTAGTCTTTACTCTCAGTCGCAAGAAGCAAACAGAAACAAAACAAACAGAAAACCTCATAAAGTATTCAAACAATTTAATAGAGGAGTTCAGGAACATGGCTGAGTTACTTGAACTAGCTCTGAAATATGACGGTGCAGATTCCAACATGATTCAGGAGCTGAACAACATGCGCTCAAAGCTCAAAGCAGTTACGATTTTAGATGAGATTCCAGTGATGAGTGATCAGTGCACAGATACGTGGAATAAATTATTAAAGATAAGTGCAGAGGTGGTGTGAGAGCCATGTTTGGGTATGTTTTTAATTTCTTTTTGGTTTTAGCCTCCCACCACTTGGAAGGAGTGGTGGCACTCTTATTTTGAGAGAGGTCAAAGGGTACATAATTAGGGTGGTGAATCTATTCAGGTGTTCTTCAGGGACGAGGAGAAAACTGTTTTTTGACAGTGTGGTATTGTGTAAACGAAAAGGAAAGATGTGTATGATTTTGAGTGAAAATAGAAACGTAGAGCATGTGGATGCAGTTTGTTGAGTTAAAAGCAAACTGTGAGTACAGTAAATTTACTTTATGGAAACAGTTTTGGACATTTCCTTTTATTTCACGCATCATAAACAAGTAAAATCCTGCAACCAGTGGTGGCCTTCTTTTTGGTACACAAAAAGGGACAGCACAGATGGGGCTTCAGAGACATAAAGCTTGTATTTTAAGGTGAGAAGGTTCTTCAGGATTTGATTCTGACTGTATTTAAACTGAGTTCTGGTTTGTCATATGTCTGTGGTGGAGGTGGGTGTACACTCTGTTGTGTTGAAAATGAGGGCAATGGGCCCCCAGTTCTAAAAAAAAGTTTGATGATTTATGTGGGTTCAAAATTAGCTTCTTCTTCTTAATCTTACTTTTCTTGTTATCTAAAGCTATATTTTTCTCCATTGACAGTACACATTAACAAAAATATATGGTGAATTTATTTTTACTTGCCACAATAACGTCTCCTCTGGACAAACCTTCTGAAACTGTTTCTCTTTTCCCTCTGGGCCACACTCCAGAGTGACCTTTGACCTCTGGTCCTCTATAGAAGCGACAGAGTTGGGATAAATTGTACATGTGACACTGATCAATTTATTATTATTCAAACTTTATTATCATGGCGGGGGGCATTTACAGATGAACTCATAAATAAACAAAGAATAAAAGAAAACAAATACAGAGCAATAATAACTGGGGTGGAAATTCAACCAGGAATTAGTTAGTAAACATGAACTCTAAGTTCAAAGGTTACATCAGTCTGGTTTTTTTTTTTTTTTAACTTTATTTAATAATAGCATAGATTACAAGTTTGCATATCTTGGACATAAAAGTCACACTATGCAAAGATTATAAAATTGCAGATCTTCGACACAAAACAGAAGCACAATAAGACATAACTTGCCAGGGGGAATAAGGGTCTTACAGGAAAATGCCAAAATGTTTACAGACATTCATGTTTTTGATTGCCTTTAGATTAAGAGAAAATTGTATGGATTAGATGTACTGCTTGATCTCACTGTGAAAAGCAACAAAGAATGTGAAATGTGAATGTGAAATTTAGCCAAAAGAATGATGTGATTGATAACAAATGTTTAATTGGGCTTTGTCTTATTTCTATTATAGTCAAAGAGACCAAACAGCACATCCCTCCAAAACTGTTTAAACTCTTTTTCAATATTGTTGGCAATAAAATTACAGATATCGATCCAAAAGCTTTGGACAATGGGGCAGTGCCAAAATAAATGAGGAACTGTTTCAACATTCGCAGAACAGAAAGTGCATTTCACATCAATGTCTCTTTTGAATTTCTTTACAATATGATCAATAGATGGGTAAAAGCTATGAATTATTTTAAAGGAAACATCTCTAACTTTGTTAGTCAACAGGTATCAGTTGGGGAAGAGCCAGACCTTCTTCCAGTTATTCCAATACGAGACCACATATGGAACTGTAATGACATCCCTTTTAAACCTAATCACTTTATTATTCTTACTGTGGTTGCAGGACGAGCAAATCTTACTAAATGTGGTGTCAGTCAAAGATAACAGGGGTAATTGAGATCTGAATAACATGCAAATACCAGAAGAGACCGCTCCAAAAACTGACACAGGAATAATATTCTCTTCTAGAGACGACCCACCCTGTTCAATAACTGAGCAGTATTCGATAAGAAGGGATTTGTGTTTAAACAGTATGTCCTTGTTGTTCCATATTTGATATTTAGTCTGTTGTCTTTATGATGGCTCGGTCACCGCGGAGCATTGTGGGTAATGAAGTCTTCTGTTGGTTCTCCTGGTTCTTCGGTCTTCCCGCCATCAGAGGGCGTTGTCGTCCCCGTGACGCCATCTTGTTGTGGCGTTTCCATGGTAACGCCCACCTGTTCTGTTTGTGAAGTTTGTTTTGAAGTTGAAGAAAAAGAACACGTTTCCCGAATTTAAATGATGAACCAGAGGAAGACCAGGACCCGGACCCGGACCCGGGAGTCCACCGGACCGACGCCCCGTTCTGCGGCCGAGGTGAGCTGCTAACTGAAGGGTCACTTTAAAGTTAACTCGACAGAACACAGACTTTGTCTTTCCAGATCCCGGAGCTCACCAGCTGCCAGCGGACCTCTGACGTCAGGAACCGGTGGCTGAAGGCTTCAGACCAACACTTCCGGAGAGGAGCCATCGAGAGACGAGTGAGAGCTGCGGAGACAGAGCGGGAGGCCGCCCTGGACCAGAGGAGACAAAGGTCGGTCTGCAGAGGCGTCTGGAGGGCTGTGGGACGGAAGGTAACGTGCTGCCCTGCTCTTTCTGTGTCTTCAGGCTCAGGAAGCTGCTGGAGGATGAAGAGCAGCAGCTGCTGCGGGAGCTGGAGGATCAGGAGGAGACGATGGAGGAGAGGCAGACCAGGATGAGAGACAGAGCCAGGCTGCTGAGGGAGAGGAGGGAGAGAGAGAGACAGCAGCTGGTCTCAGACAAGATGGAACAACTTTTCATGTAAACACCAGCCTCCACTCAGGATCTGCTCCTGATTCTGATTCAGTATCATGTCAACCATTTATTCTCCTCTTTCCATCTTGGTGAAATCTTTTATCTCAGCCGTGTTTTGATGGCGTAGTGTTTAGGTCTGTTCCCCACAAGGAGGTCCTGGTTGGGTTCATTAGTGACTCTAAACTGTCCGTAAGTCTCAGTGGTTGTTGGTCTGTCCAGGCTGACCCGCCCCTCACCCAGAGTGAGCTGGGATTGGCTCCAGAACCCCCCGTGACCCGTGGAGGATGCATGAATGTTTTCTGACATCGGGCAAAGTGAAGAATCATTTATTCATTACATAAATTAGTATAAAATGAATATGAATTCCCAGCAGGATTTATTCATCAAGGTCAGACCTTAACCTGTGTCTGGGGTCAAATGGAAAGTTTTATGTTTCAGATTTAGTTTGAATGAAGCTGCTGCAAAAACAAACAGGATAAATACAGATGCAGTGAATAGGAGTCAAATGAGAGAAGTGACTGTCGTCCCTCCTGGTTTGCAGAGATCAGTGTGAGGAGCTGAGGACAATTCAGAACTGGCGCCGAGAGCAGCAGGTCTGTGCAGAAAGAGCAGCTCAAGTGAGAAGCCGACAAGAGCGGCGGCAGCAGCAGCAGGAGGAGGAGCAGCTGTTTGATGAGCTATGGGAGGCTGACCGGCGAGCAAAAGACGACACAGAGCGGCAGCAAGCACAGAGGCAGTGGCAGAGCAACCAGGAGCAGCTGGACATCCTGAAGACTCAGATGGAGGCGGCTGAGCAGCAGAGACAGAAGGACAAAGAGCTGAGGGAGGAGGAGGCGCATCTCATGGTCTGTATCCGAAAGTCAGAGGCCACTCAGGTTTTAATAACATGTCTGTCACGTTCAGTGAGATGGCATCACACCTTCATCCAGTCAGATTTCAATCTGTCCGAATTACTGATGCACCCAGACAGGTGGGAGCTCAGAACTGCTCTCATGTTGACAGGAAGTACTCAATTCCTCCTCACTGTGTTCTTGTCCAGAGGCAGCAGCAGGTGATGCAGCTCCTGCAGGAGCAGCGGGAGAAGCAGCAGAAGCTGCAGGTTCAGCAGACCAGACAGCAGCAGCTGGCTCAGGGACTGAGGATGAAGATGAGGCGTCTGGCCCGAGAGCAGCAGGACGAGCTGCAACTGGACATGAGGATCCTGCAGAAGCTGCTCCAACAGGAAACTGACGAGAGACAGGAAGCTGCCCAGAGGAAGGTAAACACACCTGAAGTAGTGCTGGAGCAGTACATCTGAGTGTGGCCACTGGAGGGCATCAGCGATCAGTTTAATAGGAACAGCAGCTTGGGCTGTAATAATGTCCAGGAAGTGTCGTTGTTGTGGAGGAGGGAGAGTATGAACAACAAACAAATACAGGACACAGCTCAGACCATACTCCAACACTGTGACCTTTGAACCCTGCTGTGTGCTGTCAGATGGAGCTGCGTGAGGAGCAGTGCAGGTACCGACGTTTCCTGGCTGAGGAGCTGCAGAGACAGAGAAGGGAGGAGCAGGAGACAGAGCAGCTGATGGAGGACAAGCTGAGGGAGACCTGGACTGTGAGAGAGGAGCAGAACCGCCTGCAGCGGGAAGCCCGAAACAGGCTCATGGACCAAGTCCTGGAGGCCCGGCGCCTGCAGATCCAACAGAAACGTAAGAAACCAAGACTGACAGGACAAGGCTGTGACAGAACTGCAATGTAAAAACTTCACATGTATCTTTGTGTGTGTGTGTGTGTGTGTGTGTAGTGGACCTGAACCTTCAGAAACAGATCGATCTGACTAGAGAAAGGGAGGAGCTGAACCAAGTGGTTGAGGAGATGAAGGTGAAGGATGAGGAGCAGAAGAGACGGTACGTCTTGTTCAGTTCCTGCTGTTCTCTGAGACATTGTCCCTGTCCACTCAGACTGATCTGTCTCTGCTGGTCCGCAGCCACAGAATCACCTGCCAGGTGTATCAGGACGAGCTGAAGGCTCAGATGGAGCATCAGCAGCAGCTCCGGTCTGAGGAGAAAGCTCAGGCTCAGAAGGAACATCAGCAGGGTCTAATCTTACAGCAGCTCTACGACCACAAGAAAGAGCAGATTCTGTCCAGACCCATATCCCACACCACCACCTCCCATCCTTTCAGGAGAGCAAGGGGGTCCAGATCTGCACCCAGGCCCACCTGAGCCTCACATAGACCAGCTGGATTCCAAATGCAATGGGCCTCAGTGCTGTTTGTCTCTGATTGATCAAAGTAAAGTGCTGTGTTGACAACATCTCTTAATATCCTGGAGCGGTATAACAGAGATGTTACATCATACCTGCAGCTCAGGTGTCCTAGTGTCCTGTGGCCTGTTGGGTAAAGTAGTGTTTAGTGAAGGAAATGGAGGAGGGTTTTATTGTGAAAGAATATCCACAATCACAATAAACTAACATGATCCTCAGATCCTCAGACACATTTATTTCCAGCCTGTGACTCACTATTTCATGTTTGTCTTCAGGTTACAACAGTTGACTCAGGTGAACTTCACCTCAGCTTAGGGTGAAGAGTCACATCACAGTTGTGAAATCATCACTTCACACCTGGATACAAGTAGGACAAAAAAACCAACACCTCAACACTGCAGAGAATAGCTGGAAACAACAGTCTGATGATCCTGATGTTGACAGGAAGGAACCAGGTCAAAGTCAACACACTCACCTCAGTTAGTCATTTCAACAGTGTGTGTTTCTGTGGTTCATTGTGTCTGACAACTCATCTGTTTTAGACACATCAGTTTTGTGATGCTCCAACAGGTTTGTTCTGTGACAGACAACAGATTAGTTTGTGACTCATAACCCACCCAGCCACGGTCCTACAGTGAACTGTCTTTATTAAGTCACATATATAATTAGCTGAGGTCCTGATTTATAAATGTATGAGGTAAAAACAAATGAGCGAAAGTGGCTCTAACAAAGTTTTAAAACTTCTCACTGAGTTCTTTTCTCATATTAAGCTGTTGACAGTGAGTGACTGAACCACATCCTAGATTTGTTATAAAAGGTTGAGAGGCCACAGAGACCGGAACATGGTTCAGCCTGAACCACATCACAGTTCAGCCAGCTCATCTCTAACTACCACCCCACACACACACAGCCATGGGCTGTTTCCTCCTGTTTAAAGCTCTTTGTATCGCTGCCTTCACGGATGCAGCCGAGGTGTAATACCTGAGGTGGGCGGTGTGACTTGGTGTCAGAACTGTCAGCAGGTAAACACCTCATACCAGCAGCAGGAGTGGTTTGGGAGTGGACTCATTACCTGCTGTCAGAATAATACTTATGCTCAGACAGGTCTGAGATATACTGCTTCCCACAGTCTGTACGGAACTTGGACTGTGACACTGAGGACGACCTGGATCTGCCAACGACCCTGAAAGGATGGCAAGTGATTACTACCCCTACTCCAAGGTAAAGGTCAATTATAATCTTCTACCTGAGCCACCCTCTCCAGTTAGAGAGGAGGGTCAAAGTTCATAGATGACTCTGTCCCTGTGTTCAGTCCAGAGGACAGAAGGTTAGAGATAACACTCCTGAACAAGGAGACAGAGTCCAGATTCAGGTTTACTGCTGCTCATAGATGCAGCATTTAACTGAAGCATAAAAACAGACTCAACATCAGCGGGATGTCAAACGTAACGTTTGAATAAAGCCACAAAGTAAGGATTAAAGATGGAAGTCAAGAGATAAAAATGTTTTTTCTTCTGTAAATTCTGAGCAGCAGAACTTCACTCTACCCTATCCAACTGGATCCTACATTTCCCATAATGAACCAAGCAGGTCTGAGAAGGGGTGGGGCTTCTCCACAAAACACCTCCAGAACTGACATGTGAACCTCACCTGAAACACTGTGGAATCACTGGAGGAGGATGATGATGCTCATTCTGCCCTCACCTTCATCATCTGAAGGAGGATCATCAGCCCCCAACATCACCCATCAGTCTGTGACCTTTTTGGACTTCAGTACAGTACAGTCTGTCAGTCAAAGATTAGCCCCGCCCCCCAACCCCTCCCCTCCTTCCTGGCCCGTTTGCCTCTAAATGGAACCATCATTTATTGAAGACTGTGACCACAAACTCAGCAGGAAAACGTTTACTGAGGAGGAGGAGGGACATTTTCCCATAGACTTCAACACAACCTGACTTCTGACTACCACCAGTGGAGTCGTCCCCTGATGGTCAGCAGATTGGACGGAGGTTTAAGGTTATGATGATGTCATTCTACTGTAAAGTGAAGTCAAAGTCTGAAATAACTTTATTTATTTTATTGTTATTGTTGTTAGTATTATTATTATTCCAATTGTATCATTTCTTTATGGAGACAAATCTAAATTTGGATTTAAACAAAAATATAGAAAAACGAATAAAAACAAATAATAGATATATAATAAATTTCTAAAGAAATAAAATCAGGACAAAATAAAGTAAATAAAGTACAACAACAAAAACAAACATACAGACGTGACCCTGTTCGTGTGTGTGTTGTGTGTCTGTATGTCTGTCAGTGTGTGTGTGTGTGTGTGTGTGTGTGTGTGTGTGTGTGTGTGGTCCTGGCTGTGGAGCAGGGAATCATCCAATCAGAGCTCTAAGTGTGTCCGGAAGTGTCTCGGCCTCTCGCGCTCCGTTTTTGGATCAGTCCTTTTATTCTGGGACATTTTTCCCGCGCTGGATTAAAGTTTTCTGGACCGGGACGGACCAGGACTAAGCAGAACGGACCGGGGGAAGTTACAGGAGGGAGCCAGCTACACCGAGCAGAGTGACCGAAACTCCGTCGGACACCTGCCCCCCTCCCCCCTCCAACACCCCGCCTTCCCGGGGACATGCGGACTGGAGGTCCTGGTTCTCCTGGTTCTCCTTCTGGTGGATCATTAATGGGAACTAAAGCAGCGTCATAGTTCGCGCCCGGAGTGGAAGATGTCTGTGAATGAGCTGTTTACAAAGGTGAGTGAGGGGGGAGGGGGCTCACCTGTGTGACGTCAGCCCGACCCCCACCACACTGCACCTGGACCCTCAGCCTCATGTACCCACACGGACCGGGATCCGATTCCGGTCCTGATTCCACCTGTTGGATCGAACTCCATGTTTGACTCACCGGCTCCTTCCGGCGGCGGGCGGAGACCGACTGAGGTGGAGACAGCCTCAGCAGGGCGAGGACAGGTGTCCTGTGGAGGGACTCCATGACGACTTTGGGCCACTTTTTTATCATTTTATTTTATTAATTTAGAGATTTGAACGGACCTTTGGGCTGTGACGTCACATTCTTGGTTGAAATCATTGACAGTCTGAGCCGGAAGTTCTTTTGCTGGTCTGGGACCAGGTGTTGGAGCAGGATCACTGAGGGTGGTTTATAAATCAGGTGCATTATGGGAAATGGAGGAGCCAGTGTTTTGGACTAAAGTCTCTGGTTTTCATGTGTCCTCTGATCTCATTAGTGTTCCCTTCAGAGAGAGGCGGAGCTCTGACAGTGATGTCACACAGGTGGAAACACCTGAGTCTGTCAGGCTGAACACGTCCATCCTCTGACTCTTATGGGATGATGTCATGGAGCCTGTCACATGACCTAGTGATGAAGCTGAGCCGAGGGGGGGGTTGTCTGGAGACAGTATAATCCTGCTGGACTCTGAAGTCCAGTAATCCTGATGGGGGACCATCTGGTTCAGGATCAGGGACTGCTTGACTGTCCACCAGCCAGACCAGCCTGTTTGTTCTGTGTATGTTTGTGTGTCTGTGGTTCCACCTGTTGTGCCTTTTATGTGGATAAAAGTTCCTCGACAGGTAGAGCTGTAACTTCCTGTCGGACACACCCAGAGTTCACCTGAGGCTGATGTCATAGTTCTGAGTGGGCGGGGACTGAGGGACTTAACCTGTGCGCTGCTCTGTGTGTAACCTGAGTGTGTGCGTGCGTCTCACTCCTCCTGTCAGAGTAACTCCTCACCAAACCTGTAGAACAACTTGCCCCTCCCCCTTTTCAAACTGATGCTTTGTTTCCATGGTAACTAACAGACCAATCATAGCAGGAACAGACTTCCTCTTTGTGTGTGTGTGTGTGTGTGTGTTGGTATGTGTCCTCATTACGGCTGTTTCCTGCTGAGATGCTCCACATGAGCACAACCTGCTGCTCAGCCATTGGACGGTTTCTGGCGCTGTCCCAGATAAACGGGTGGGGGTTGTGTCAGAGTTGAGGGCTTCTCTGATTGGCTGCTGCTGGAATAAACGAACAGTCATTCAGCTGAGACCATGACTCTGAGTCCTGGTCCTGGACTCAGATGTCTTTTTGGTCTTTCAGGTCCACATGGATCCACAGACAAGCCCCGCCCACCATCCTTGATACAGTGTGTGTAGATTGTTGTGTGGTGATGGTTGTGTGTAGTGTACTCAGTCGATAAAAGCCTGCTGTGCTGTGGGCAAGTGGTCATGTGACCTGTGGTGATTCCCGCTTGTCACACAGGCAGCATCGTGTGTCTGTATGTAAACAACCGTCTGATTTCACTGAAACACATTTACATGGTGATGTCATACAGGAAGTCTCACCTGTCAGGTACCTGATATAGGAGGAGGTCACGAGCTACTTCCTCCTCCACCTGTGAGGTCTGAGACCTATGGAGAACCTCAGGAGAACGTGTTCCCCGGAGAGCTTGATTTCCTGTTGTGTTCCCGTTGTGTTCCTGTTGTGTTTTCGTTGTATTCCCGTTGAGTTCCCGTTGTGTTCCTGTTGTGTTCCTGTTGTATTCCCGTTGTGCTCCCGTTGTGTTCCCGTTGTGCTCCCGTTGTGTTCCCGTTGTGTTCCCGTTGTGTTCCCGTTGTGCTCCTGTTGTGTTCCCGTTGTATTCCCGTTGTGTTCCCGTTGTGTTCCCGTTGTATTCCCGTTGTGTTCCCGTTGTGTTCCCGTTGTGCTCCCGTTGTGTTCCCGTTGTGTTCCCGTTGTGTTCCCGTTGTGCTCCCGTTGTGTTCCCGTTGTGTTCCTGTTGTGTTCCCGTTGTGTTCCCGTTGTGCTCCTGTTGTGTTCCCGTTGTGCTCCCGTTGTGTTCCCGTTGTGTTCCCGTTGTGTTCCCGTTGTGTTCCCGTTGTGCTCCCGTTGTGTTCCCGTTGTGTTCCTGTTGTGTTCCCGTTGTGTTCCCGTTGTGCTCCTGTTGTGTTCCCGTTGTGCTCCCGTTGTGTTCCCGTTGTGTTCCCGTTGTGCTCCCGTTGTGTTCCCGTTGTGTTCCTGTTGTGTTCCCGTTGTGTTCCCGTTGTGCTCCTGTTGTGTTCCCGTTGTGCTCCCGTTGTGTTCCCGTTGTGTTCCCGTTGTGCTCCCGTTGTGTTCCCGTTGTGTTCCCGTTGTGCTCCTGTTGTGCTCCCGTTGTGTTCCCGTTGTGTTCCCGTTGTGCTCCCGTTGTGTTCCCGTTGTGTTCCCGTTGTGCTCCTGTTGTGCTCCCGTTGTGTTCCCATTGTTTTCCCATTGTTTTCCCGTTGTGTTCCTGTTGTGTTCCCGTTGTGTTCCCGTTGTGTTCCCGTTGTGTTCCCGTTGTGTTTCTGTTGTGCTCCCGTTGTGTTCCCGTTGTGTTCCCGTTGTGTTCCCGTTGTATTCCCGTTGTGTTCCCGTTGTATTCCCGTTGTGTTCCCATTGTGTTCCCGTTGTGTTTCTGTTGTGTTCCCATTGTGTTCCCGTTGTGTTCCCGTTGTGCTCCCGTTGTATTCCCGTTGTGTTCCCGTTGTGTTCCCGTTGTGTTCCCGTTGTGTTCCTGTTGTGTTCCCGTTGTGTTCCCGTTGTGCTCCCATTGTGTTCCCGTTGTGCTTCTGTTGTGTTCCCATTGTGTTCCCGTTGTGACCTGACCTGATGTTGTCTGTTCCAGTTCACTCGGGTCTGGATTCCGGACCCTGACGACGTATGGAGACCAGCTGAGATCACCAGAGACTACAAAGAAGGAGAAGCAGTTCTTCACCTCAGACTGGAGGATGAGACGGTCTGAGACACGCACACACACACAGATACACACAAACAGACATACTGAAAGTATATAGGTATAATACAGTGTATTAATTGTGTATTGATTGTTAATTTGTTGTGTTTGCTGTGTCCCTCAGCCTCTGGAGTACTCTGTGGGTCCGAAGGCTAACCCCCTGCCGTTCCTCCGTAATCCCGACATCCTGGTGGGGGAGAACGACCTCACGGCACTCAGTTACCTGCATGAGCCTGCAGTCCTCCACAACCTCAGAGTTCGCTTCCTGGAGTCCAACAACATCTACACCTACTGTGGTCAGTCCCACAGCGGTTCTCCATGGGACCGTTCTCGTCCAGCTGATTAGTCAGTGCCATGATCCGGATCTAGATTATGGTCCGCTGTTGCAGGATATTTTGTTGTCATTATACACAAATGTATAACGAAATTAAGGTATTCTGTTGCGGTTCTGTGGTGCTCCTCAGGGATTGTGCTGGTGGCCATCAACCCATATGAGCAGCTGCAGATATATGGCGAGGAGGTCATCCGGGCCTACAGCGGGCAGAACATGGGCGACATGGACCCTCACATCTTCGCTGTGGCTGAGGAGGCGTTCAAACAGATGGCCAGGTGAGAGCTGCACCTGAGGAGGGAGGGGTCACGCACACACAGGTTGTGAGTCACTGTAGTCACTGTGAACTAATCTGTGTTGGTTCTTCAGAGATGAGAGAAATCAGTCGATCATCGTTAGCGGAGAATCCGGAGCAGGAAAGACGGTTTCTGCCAAGTATGCCATGCGCTTTTTCGCCACAGTGGGAGGATCGGCCAGCGACACCAACGTAGAGGAAAAGGTCCTCGCCTCCAGCCCCATCATGGAGGTGAGAGCGCCGCTGCATCTTTAACGTAATAAGAGAGCATGTTCAGGCTAACAGTCCTTCCCGTTTCTTTCTCACCAGGCAATTGGAAATGCAAAAACCACCCGGAACGACAACAGCAGCCGCTTTGGCAAGTACATCCAGATCGGATTCAGCCGGCACTACCACATCATTGGCGCCAACATGCGGACCTACCTGCTGGAGAAGTCCCGGGTGGTGTTTCAGGTGCTGGTCTGGACTGCACCCTGTCGTGAGGCAGCATGACGCTCAGTGCCTTGTTGACCTTGTTTCACTCTGTTTGTTTCCAGGCCGAAGATGAGAGGAACTACCACATCTTCTACCAGCTGTGTGCTGCCGCCATGACACCGGAGCTCCAGGACCTCAGCCTTGGTGAGTGGCAGCTCAGGTGGTCCAGCACCAGCCGGGTCAGTCGGCGTCTGCAGATAGAACTCAACTGTTCTGTTCTCTGTCCTCCAGCCAGCGCCGCGGACTTTACCTACACATCTATGGGGGAGAACATCTTCATTGAGGGGGTGAATGATGCCACTGAGCTGATGAAGACCAGAGAAGCCTTCAGTCTGCTGGGTAAGGACGGCGTTCCTGATTAGAGCCCAAACAGAATCAGTCCAGAACTAGAGAATCGAATGTAACCGGACCCGTCATCTAGTTCAACTTGATCTGGCTTGATATGTGTTTAAGGGATCAAGGAGAGCAGCCAGACCAGCATCTTCAGAGTCTTGGCCTCTATCCTTCATCTGGGGAACATCGAGATCTGCTCGGAGCGAGACGGGGAGTCCTGTCACATCTCGGTAGACGGTCGCCGTGGTTATCTCCACGCACGTGGCCAAGTCAGTCGGGCCTCTAACGGCTGTGTGTCTTTCAGAGGGATGACCCCCACCTGCAGCACTTCAGTCGGCTGCTGGGGGTGGAGCTGCAGCAGATGGAGCACTGGCTGTGTCACAGGAAGTTGATCACCGCGTCCGAAACCTATGTGAAGACCATGTCCACGCAGCAGGCCGCCAACGCCCGTGACGCCCTCGCCAAGCACATTTATGCTCACATGTTCGACTGGATCGTGGAACACATCAACAAGTCGCTGCACACAGATGCCAAACAGCACTCCTTCATCGGAGTGCTGGACATCTACGGGTACCTGCCCCTTACTTCACCCTTACGTCCCCCCTACCTCCCCCTGTCCTCACCCATCCTCACCCAGTTTAATTGTGTGTGCAGGTTTGAAACATTTGAAGTGAACAGCTTTGAACAGTTCTGTATCAACTACGCCAACGAGAAGCTTCAGCAGCAGTTTAACTCTGTAAGCCTCAATATTGTCTTCATCATCTTCATCATCTTCATAACCTTCCTCGCCTCCTCACCTGCCCTCCTCTGTGTCCTCAGCATGTCTTCAAGCTGGAACAGGAGGAGTATATGAAGGAGCAGATCCCCTGGACTCTAATAGACTTCTATGACAACCAGCCCTGCATAGACCTGATCGAGGCCCGGCTCGGAGTTCTAGACCTTCTGGATGAAGAGTGTAAGGTAAGATTGGTCCTCTTCCTCTCAGTGCTGAGAATCTGAGGATCCAGATGTTGATCTGTTGGGACCGGAGCTGGACTGTGACTGAACCAGCGTCTCACCTGCTGGTTATTGTCCCAGGTGCCGAAGGGGACTGACCAGAACTGGGCCCAGAAGCTCTACAAGCAGCACTCTAGCAGCACTCACTTCCAGAAACCTCGTATGTCCAACACCTCCTTCATCGTCATACACTTCGCCGACAAGGTAAGTTGGGGTCGACTCCCACTTTCGTCCTCCATCCACAGCAGGTCCAGATGTGGTTTTCTAACAAGTCAAGATCTTAGTCCTGTTGGCTGGTTTTAAGGCTGTGTGGACCTGACCCGATGAAGATGTGATGACCATGGTTGTCCTCTCACTCATAGGTGGAGTATCAGTGTGACGGCTTTCTGGAAAAGAACAGAGACACCGTATATGAGGAGCAGATCAACATCCTGAAAGCCAGTCAGGTAAAAACCAGGACCAGGATGAGTCTGGGCTTTTGTTTGATCATGAAACACACTGATGACCCCCCAGATGATGAGAGCTGAGTGATCTCTGTCTGACCTGCTCCATCATGGATCCTGGACCTGGTCCACTGATCAGGATTCTCCACATCTGGACCATCAGACGTTGCTGTAATTGACAGAGGGGTGGAGCTATCAACTATTTCATTATTGGTTATTCAAATCTCTTCAAATCTTTTACTTTGATTCAGTCTGGTTTGATTGAAAATTCAAATGTTTGTCATTTGATCAGTTCTCAGAGTGTACTGACTCGTCTTAAACCATCTCAGTTTCAGCTGGTAGCCGACCTATTTCAGGATAAGGACGACCGCCCTCCCACCAAATCGTCCAGAGTGAACGTCCGAGCAGCAAAGTCGACTCCCAGAGCACCCAACAAAGAGCACAGGAAGACCGTTGGACACCAGGTGAGCTGAGCGCCACTGCTCTCATGATCCACGACTCATGTCTCTGACGATGACACTGTGTCTCATGCGCCTGTCTGATGCAGTTCCGCAGCTCATTGCACCTCCTCATGGACACTCTGAATGCTACAACGCCACACTACGTCCGCTGCATCAAACCCAACGACTACAAAGAGGCCTTCTCGTGAGTCTGACACAGACCTGATGATGAGCTTTACCTTCAATCATCCATCAGTTAAAGCTCCATATTTTGTATTTGTAAGGTCCAAATGTGAACTTCTTCACTCTTTTTTATATAAAGGATTCACATCCAGAGGAAGATAAATTTGTGATTTTAAGAAGCAAAAATCATCTGAATCCTTTAGACTGCATGGGCCTTTAATGTTTTTATTTCTAAATATTACATTTGCTGAGTTGAGATTAAATCTAACGTGAAACAGTGAATTGGCTCATTGAACGTGTGTAGGCAGTGAAGTCATGTGTCATGTCTCTGTGTCTGCCCTGTTGAATTAGCTGTCAGTCACATGACAGTGAGACTCCGAGCTCAGGCACCCATCATTCAGCCGCAGACTGTCTGTGCATCTGTGTGTGTTTGTGTGATGATGATGATGATGATGAGAGGACTGAAAGGTTTGTGTATCACTGCAGGTTTGATTCTAGGCGGGCGGTGCAGCAGCTCCGAGCCTGTGGAGTCCTGGAGACAATCCGTATCAGTGCAGCCGGATACCCGTCCAGGTGAGTCTGGACACTGTCTCAGGAGCCCACAGTTCTCAGGTCTAACTGGACCCTAAAACCATGTGTATTGTGTGTCTAGGTGGACGTACCCAGATTTCTTCAGCAGATACAGAGTGTTGATGAAAAAGGCAGAAGTGATGTCAGCAGATAAGAAGTTGGTCTGTCAGAACCTTTTGGAGACCCTGATTAAGGTGAGAACATGTCAAGGAAACTTCCAAACAAAAAAGGAGATCAGGACAAAAAGTGAATTGAAAGTCTAAGTCGAAGATTTCAGACCTTTGTTTGACCTGGACCTGAGGTCACTGTGATCCCTTTTATTTACAGCTGTTGTTTAATACCACATGTTTTGATCCTGGTTTTCATCTGGTCTCTGAAACTCTTTTAATCTTTTGGTCCTCAGGAGTCCGACATGTTCCAGTTTGGTAAGACAAAGATTTTCTTCCGGGCGGGGCAGGTAGCGTATCTGGAGAAGCTCCGTGCAGATAAGTTCCGTGCTGCCTGTATCAAGATCCAGAAGACAGTGCGAGGTTGGCTTCAGAGAGTCCAGTACTGCAAGATCCGCAGGTCAGCCATGGCCCTGCAGAGATACGGCCGAGGTTACCTGGCCCGCAGGTGAGTCCGTCAGCAGCAACACCACTGACACATTTCAGCTGCCAAAACAACAATGCCGCTGTGTGTCCTGTTGTAGATCTTTGTGCAGTGTAAGATTGACTGTTGTTGTCGTTGTCATTTTCTCAGGTATGCTGAATACCTGCGACTGAGCCGAGCCGCACTCATCTGCCAGAAACAGTTTCGAATGGTGAGAGATAGACGAGCCTTTTTGAGAGTGAGACAGGCTGTCGTCACCATCCAGGCCTACACCAGAGGGATGTTCACCCGCAGGATCTACTGGGAGGCAAGGACACAGAGACAGGGAGACAAAGAGACAAGGACACAGACAAGGAGACAAGGACACAGAGACAGGGAGACAAAGAGACAAGGACACAGACAAGGAGACAAGGACACAGAGACAGGGAGACAAAGAGACAAGGACACAGACAAGGAGACAAGGACACAGAGACAGGGAGACAAAGAGACAGAACTGAAGTCGTTGTTTTGGCCCTGATAGAAGCATCGTCTGATCATGTAACCACTCTGGTTGATACAAGTTTGTCCTCCAGCTCTGCTGTTTGGGAACTAGAAGTTGTCCTGATCAGGACATGTCCTTTGTCCCTCAGATAGAACAGGTCTCCAGGACAACCTTCTTTAACCAGATCAGAAACATTCTGTCTGAAGAGGAAGCAGAAATTCTAGTTCCTGTATTTGTTCCCTCCAGACAGACTCAGGATGTCCCAACAGTTCTCTGCTGCAGCAATATTAACAGGAACCAGAAAAACAGATCACATTTCTCCTGTGAGCTTCTCTTCATCAGCTCCCAGTAAAGTTCAGAACAAAATTTAAAATCCATCTCCTGAATGAGCGAGCTCATCAGATCTCAGAGAGCTCAGAGTTCCTGATGGTCCCAGGAGGACACTTCGAGATCTTTGAGCTATCAGGCTCCCCTTCTGTTGAACCAACTCCCAGTCCCCCTCGGTCCAGGGGGGCTCTGTCACAGCTTAAGGTCAGACTGAAAACATTCCTTTATGACAAAGACTGCAGTTAATCTGTCTGTCTGGACCTGCTCTGTGTGTGAAGAGCCCTCATTTATGAGCCATACAAATACACTTGATTTGATTTGGTTTAGACAAAGAGAGACAGACAGACAGATGGAGAGAGAGAGGGAGACAGAAGGACACACGCGCACACACTCTCCTCAACTGGTGAGGAGTTCATTGGAGACACATTGTGTCCCCTTAGTGTTGGAATGTTGTGTAACTAAATGTTGCCTTGCTCTGTGTTGTTGTGTTTGTCCTGCAGTTCCTCCTGCACCACAAAGCCATGATCATCCAGAGGAGCGTTCGCCGCTGGCTGCAGAGGAAAAAGTTCAGACGGGCACGTGACGCTGCCATCGTCATCCAATGTGCTTACAGATGCATCCTCGCCAAACGAAAGCTTAAGCAGCTGAAGATCGAAGCTCGTTCTGCACAACACCTGAAGAAACTGAATACGGGGATGGAGAACAAGATCGTCCAACTGCAGAGGAAGATGGATGACCAGGTAGGCACACAGAGACACACTGAAGCTATGACAGTGGTTAGATTAAGTCAGTTTAAGTAGCTGTGGTTACATTGAGACGCTTGTCTGTCCCTCTGTCAGTCCAAAGAGTACCGAGCTCAGAATGAGCAGCTGCAGCAGGTGAATGTCAGCCTGGGGTCAGAGGTCAACAAGCTGCAGAAGGAGCTGGAGCATATCCGGGTTCAGCAGGGGGGGGCAGGTCAGCTGGCCTCGCTACAGGAGGAGCTTCAGCGGCTGAGGGCGGAGCTAGAGGAGGCACACGCTCACAGCAAGAGGCTTGAGGACGAGCATGCCACAGAGAAATTGGGCCTGACACAGGTGAGGCCGCTGCCACCACTTCCTCTTCAGTCTGCCACCTGTGTGGGCGGGGCCTCAGTGTGTCTTGTTTCTCGTCAGAGGGTGGAGGAGCTGGAAACAGAAAACGCTCTGCTGAAGACAGAGAAGGACGAAGTGAACCAGAAGATCCTGCTGCTGTCAAGGACAGGTGAGACTGTCCCCCTGTGCTGGGGAACCCTGTGATCTCAGACCGTCATCATCAGGAGGAGGAAGAACATGTCAATGAATCTGTAGGCCAGACTCAGGTCCAGGACCAGGACCAGCAAACACTGTTGTTTTGATGGTTTGTTTGGCATCATGTTGGTGAGAGTCCTCGTAGAGTCTCTGTCTCTGTCCCCCTCAGACGAAGTTAGTGTGTCTCAGAGGGAGTCATCCCTTCAGAAGGAGCTTGACTCGGAGCGGCAGCTTCACCAGAACTTGGTCAAAGAGTTTTCCAGATTGGAGCAGAGATACGACAACCTGAAGGAGGAGCTGTCTCTCACCAAGGTGACCTTTGACCTGTAACCTCTGACACACTGACTAAACACACTGAGCATGACCCAGGTCCACATAGACCTGGTTCAGACTCCAGGTTTCATCATTTTAACGTGTCATCCATCACCGTAGAAACATTAGTCTGAGCAGAGGATTGTGGGTTTTATTTGCTGCTGTATGATGATAATGTCAACAGAAAGGGCTGGACAGTTAAGTTTAACTCTCTTTTCCATCATCTTCCAGTTCCACCCCGGCCACAGGAGGAACCCGTCCAATCAGAGTAGCCTGGAGTCGGACTCCAACTACCCATCCATCTCCACCTCTGAGGTTGGGGACACTGAGGACACCATCCAGCTGGTGGAGGTGAGTGTGAAAGGAAAGTTTAGTCCTGAGCTCGTCTTTCCTGCTCCGGATTCTCCCCACCTGGTGAAGGTGACCAGCTGATGGCGTGTTGCAGGAACTGGGGGCGGAGAAAGCAGCAATGGACATCAGTCTGTTCATGAAGCTGCAGAAACGAGTCCGGGAGCTGGAGCAGGAGAGGAAGAGGCTGCAGACCAACATGGACAAGATGGAGGAGCTCGCCAAGCGCAGGGTGAGGATGATGAGTCACTGTTGGCTCATGAGGATTGAAGTCAAAGATCAGATGTCTTCTTCATCCACATGTTGTGTTTCCTCGTCAGGGCTCTGAGGTAAAGAGTCCGACCTCTGAGAGGGAAATGGCTGATCTGAACTACAACAACCTGAAGGTACAATCCTCTCTTCTGTCATTGTAAACGTGACAGCTGCACCTCGCTACAGAGGAAAACACTGATGGTCAAAGTCAGATGAAGATGCTTAAAATTTAATGTGACATCGTTGACACAGAGGCAGGAGCTGGAGTCTGAGAATAAGAAGCTGAAGAACGACCTGAACGAGCTGAGGAAGACCATTGCTGAACGTTCCTCTCAAAACAGCTCTTCCAATGAGCTGCAGGACAGCTACAACCTGCTGCTCACCCAGCTGAAAGCAGCCAATGAGGAACTGGATGCCCGCAAGGAGGAGGTGCTTATCCTCAGGACCCAGATAGTCAGCTCCGCCCATCTGCAGGAGAAGGAGGAGAACATGGTGAGTTTAGTCCGGAGTAGGAGGAGTCATAGCTCTGAACCCTGAAGCCCACCAGAGCTCTAATGTTCTTGTTCTGTGATCAGAGTTCCAACGTTCCTGAGGTGAGCATCAGTGAGGAACCTGTGGACCAAGATGAGGCTCTCAGAGCGTATCATGGTCTCTGTGAGTCCAAGAAGTAAGTGACCCAGACTGTTAGTTTAATGAAGTCACTGTGAGGTCATCAGGCTGACCCGTTCTCTAAATGTATTTTCATGCCGTCCCGCTGGATTTTCTTCTTCTGCTGTTTCATCTCTCCTTTCCCCGCCTCCCCTACCAGCCAGCAGTTGGACTGGTGTTACATCAATGAAGACGGGGAACTGGCTCTGGCGAATCAGGGCCTCAAACAAGTCGCCAGGTTTCTGTTTCTTCTTCTTCTTCCTCTTTCTGCTGTTTCCTGTTGTCGTGTTGAGTGTTTTCCTGAGCAGCAGCTCATTACTCACCTGTGGTGATCATGTGACAATGAAGGAGCAGCTGCTGGTGTGACATCATGATATGAACATTAGTACGTTAGCTGTCTAACGTGGTGGTTCTGATCCAGGCTGCTGGAGGCCCAGCTGCAGACCCAGTCCAGGCAGCACCGGGACGAGCTAGAGGCCCTGAACACACAGATTGAGCTGCTGAAGGATGATATTGAGAAGAAGCAGGAGATCCTCAACTACACCATGTCGCTGTCTCCAGAGGCACAGGTGGAGTACAGCGTCCAGCAGGAGATCACACGGCTCACCAACGACAACCTGGTGAGGAACCCACATGGTCCAGTGACACAGTGGACCGCTGCCTGTTTCCTGACCTCTGCTGCTGTGTTCACAGGACCTCAAGGAGCTGGTGGAGAAACTGGAGAAGAACGAGAGAAAACTGAAGAAACAGCTCAGGATCTACATGAAAAAAGTCCAGGAGTTAGAGGGTGAGAGTCTGAACCCCATCAGTCCCTCAGAGAGTCTCCTCCATCGGCTGCTCTCTGATGGTTCTGCCTGTTTCCTCCTTAAACTGAATCAGCTGATCTGTCTAATCTGAAACATCAAAACTTCAGATCAGCTGTAGAACAACCCAAACACATGACAGGAACTTTTCTTTGGAGATGAAGGAAACAATCAGGGTGTTTGTAGTTGGTTCTTGTTTTCTGATTCCATAGAACTGAGTCTGAACTGATCAGACAGAATCAGATGAGCCTGAAAATTAGGAGACTTGGACACGTTTTTTTTTTTTTTTAAAGTGAATGTGACTCTGATCTGACCCAGATTCCTCGACTCTGTTTCAGCCTCTCAGGCTGCTCAGACCAGCAAAGCCAGACCTGAACTGATCCGCCAGTTCACAGTCCAGAGAAAGGAGAAGGATTTTGAGGGCATGTTGGAGTACAAAAAGGAGGATGAAGCCCAGCTGGTGAAGTCTCTGATCACAGGTCGGTCCTCCATGATGTCTCTTCTCTTACTGAGGAGGACTCACAGTTCTGGGACCCAACGTCTCCCTTGGGTCTGATCTGGTCTGAAGCAGGATCGGCCTGGTGACCTCAGATCCTGCATCAGGGGTCATGACTCGGTGCAAATGTGTCACTGTGTTTTCAGACATCAAGCCCAGTGCCGTGTCGGCCACCGTCCCCTGTCTGCCAGCGTACATCCTCTTCATGTGCATCCGCCATGCTGACTACATCAACAATGACCAGAAGGTGGAATCGCTGCTCACAGCCACCATCAACGCCATCAAGAAAGTCCTGAAGGTGAGTGATGGGTCTCAAGTGAGGGTATGACTCTTACACCTGTACTCTGAACTGCTTCCTGTCCCTGCAGAAGAACAACGATGACTTCGAGATGACATCATTCTGGCTTGCCAACACCAGCCGCCTGCTCCACTGTCTGAAGCAGTACAGCGGCGATGAGGTGAGACCGCCATTTGGTGACATGGCATTTGACACTGATGTCACCAGGTGTTGTGTCAGGTGTGCTGATGTCAGCTGTGTACCCCTAAGGTGTTCATGACCCAGAACTCGGCGAAACAGAACGAGCACTGTCTGAAGAACTTCGACCTGGCTGAGTACCGGACGGTGCTCAGTGACCTGTCCATCCAGATCTATCAGCAGCTCATCAGGGTCGCAGAGTCCACAATCCAGCCCATGATTGGTGAGTCTGACAGAGTCCAGGGTCCACTACAGTCCACCACAGTCTGCTACACTCTGCAGGAGAGCCAGTTACAGTCCACTAGAGTCTACTTTTACCGAGTTAGTGGAGGACTAGACTAGCTGCTGGCCTTGCTGAGTGAAGGGAGGTCTGTCAGGGGATGAAGCCATATTCTGGATCAGGATCTAAAGAGCAAAGGACTAGACTGGATACAGAGACAGAGAGCTGAGGCAGGTCAGGATCCAAACTGCACTCTGATAACTACAGATGCACTTCCTGGTCTTTCATCATCATTGTCATTGTTAGTGTGAGTTACCATGGAGATGCTTCCTGTGTATACCATGCTACTCGGCGCAGCGGTATCATGGCAACCATCACTCCATTATCATTATCTTCATGTCTGACTTTAATGAGCAACATGTCCACTCTGACATGATGAACAAGAAGGTCACTGATTAATTCACATGTAAACGCTGACTTACCTGTTCCATCTCCCTCAGTGTCGGCCATGTTGGAGAGTGAAAGCATCCCCAGTCTGGCAGGCGTGAAGCCGATGGGCTACAGGAACCGTTCGTCCAGCATGGACACGGAGGGGGGCGGTCCCAGCAGCTACACCCTGGAGGCCCTGATCCGGCAGCTGAGTCAGTTCCACACCATCATGAGGGACCACGGTCTGGATCCCGAGATCGTGGGTCAGGTGGTCCGGCAGCTCTTCCACTGCATCAATGCCGTCACACTCAACAACCTGCTACTGCGTAAAGATGTCTGCTCCTGGAGCACCGGCATGCAGCTCAGGTACCGCCCCCTCACAGCCTTTCCTGGTGATGTCATCAGGGACTGAGAACTGGACGCAGCTCAGATTTCAGTGAGACTCATCAGCTGTACCTTGAGCCAAACCACTGAGTTTGGGTGTTACTGATCGTTACCATGGTAACATGGGTCTCACTCTGGGTCACTCTGGGTCCAGAGAGGGAAACAATCCATCAACCTCATAAACAGAGAACAACCGGTAAGAATGTGTGTGTGTGTGTGCATGTGCAGGTACAACACTAGTCAGATGGAGGAGTGGCTCAGAGGGAACAATCTGTATCAGAGTAAAGCAGCAGCAACTCTGGAGCCGATCATTCAGGCGGCTCAGCTGCTGCAGGTGAAGAAGAAAACGTCCCAGGACAGCGAGGCCATCTGCTCGCTCTGCACTGCCCTCACTACACAGCAGGTCAGCCTGTTACCCGCCCGCCACTCTATGTGACAGGATCAATATGACATCATATAATCAATATGGCTGACTCCTGTCTGCTGCAGATTGTCAAGATCCTGAATCTCTACACTCCCCTTAATGAGTTTGAGGAGCGAGTCACTGTGTCCTTCATCAGAAACATCCAGGTGAGCCACTTCCTGCCAGATAGCGGTCTGTGTCTTAGCTGTCAGCTGCAGGTTCAGGTGTTCCTAATAAAGTGACGGTGTGTGTCTGCATCCAGAGTGGTCTTCAGGAGAGGAATGACCCCCCCCAGCTCCTGGTGGACACCAAGCACACCTTCCCTGTCCTCTTCCCATACACGCCCTCCGCCCTCAGCCTGGAGACACTGCACATCCCCGCTTCCCTGGGCCTGGACTTCCTGATCAGGGTCTGAGTCACAGAACATCCACCAATCCCGTTCCCTGAATGCTAACTGAGTTCAGTACAGCCTCAAGAACTGATCCAGAACCTCACAGGTGTGACCAGGTGAATGACTCCTCCTCCTCTGTGATGCCATGGAGGACGAAGCTGAGCAGCTGTGAAAGATGTTTCACGATCGCGTGACCTTTGTGCTGCTAAGTATTGTGTTCAGGTGCAGGTGAGAAACCTCAGTTCTGTGTAATCTCAGACATCACTGATAGATCCTGAAACATCTGTCCAGCTGTTTAAGGAGGACGTGGCTGTTTCCACCACAAAAGGTCGGAGGTGTTTCTTGTGAAGTTGAGTTACTTCCTGTTTGTGTCGACCTTTAACTGAGATGTTTCTTCTCTCAGATCATGTTGATTGATCATGTGACTAATTAATGAGTAATAATTGATAATATTCTCTGTAATGAAGTTTAGTATCCTGTTTAGTATGAACTGACTTTGAAGTGTCTACTGAAGATAAAGATGATGAAGATGGATAGTTTTATTAATTTTGAGCAAAATATTAAAAATGTTTGATCACGAAAAGCTGAAATCTGTTCTTCCTGTTAGCTAACAGCTAATTCCTGTTTAAAGGACATCTTCTAAAGCAGGATAAACGGTCTGGTGAATTTCCTGACTGTAGACTGATTAACGTGAATAATAATCACACACACACACACACACACAGAAGGGTGTCTGAGACACCTGAGCGACAGGTAAACCACCGCAGCTGCTCCAACTGACAGAGGCGGTGGGAACCAGGTCTGCTGCACCTTCACACACGCTGCCACAAAAGCTACAGTGCCAAATGTTAATCCTCCACTGAAAATAGTCCCCAGCTGGAAACACATCACAGGAGAAGATATTGTACCAGTCGTCATCTTCTTCATCAAATCTGGGCTGAGTTTGTAAGTTGTGTATGGCTGGTAATCTCTGTCACACACAGACACACAAACACACTCTGTCAGTGAAACCTCAGAGTGTATATGTTGTTGGAGGATGAAGACGAGGAGGAAGAGGATGTGGTGACGAGTCATTTCTGAACTCGTGTGTTTGCACAACATGCGACTCTTTTCTAAAGAAGGTGATGATGTTGATGAAGAGCTACATGGGGTGAAAACAACAACGAGAAACAGGAAGCAGCTTGGGGGGGGGGGGGGGCTGCAGGTTCAAACTGATGACCACAGGTGACATCATTCACATGCCGAACCCTGATTGGACGACATGGAGGTCACAGCAGTTGTGACCAAACTTTTAAACTTTCAGACTAATCATCTTTGATTATTGCTGACGTTTGTTGTTGTTTGTTTTTATTCAGCTCGGCCCCCCCACCCCCCAAGTGTGAACAGGCAGCTCCTCAGATTCCTGCTGGTGGCGGAGTGGGAGGCGACCAACTCTTCACCACAGCTGAAGATGTTTGTGATGCTGAGCGGAGATAAGAACCTCAGACGTGCGGTTTGGCGGGGGTGGCGATAGGGGCGGGGCTTCCCTCACCAGATGAGGGACTTAACACACAGACTCTTCCTGTCCCTGAAGTGAGAATGAGGCCCCTCCCACTTCAGGATTTAGAGTAGCATTTTCACCTCAAGCTCCACCCACACAGGCACTGCACAGCTGAGCACCACCAAAACCATCAGCCTCCCCTCACAGAAAGACTGGAAGAACCAGGACCAGGACCAGGACCAGGATCTGGATCTGTCTAAAGTAATCTGAACCAGACTCTGATAATCTTCTTCACTTTGTCATGTGACAGATGTCCAGGTGAGGGTCACCTGACACCAGGAAGTGACTCAGCCTGAAGCACCAACTCTGTTATTACCTGTGAGTAACACAAACACAATAACACTCACTGACACACTCAACTATTGTAATTGTTTTAGTGTGTTGTTGCAGCTCCAGCTGTTTGCTGAACATTTTTTCTGATTTACAGAACATCCTGCCAGCAAATGGCTGCCCCCACCCCCTTCCTGTGTGCTGGCTCCGCCCCCTTCCTGTGTGCTGACAGGCAGAGCCGGGGCAGGTGAGGCAGCAGACGGGGGAGATGTGGGGCTGGAGGGCAACTGTGCTGCTGCTGCTGCTGTCGGCTGGCGCTGGAGCTCAGAGCGGAGACGGGGCAGACGGGGCAGATGGAGGTGAGTATGACGGTCCACTGGATTGTGGACTTCACCTGAGGGACACACCTTCTGACCCGGCTGGAGGGTCATCCATTAACTACACAAAACACATCATTCTAACACACAACAACATTAATTAGAATTATAATTCACCAGGGAAAAACAGACGCAGAGAGATACACACAGAGAGATACACAGAGAGACACAGAGAGACACACACAGAGAGACACGCAAAGAGATACACACAGAGACACACAAAGAGACACAGAGAGACACACAAAGAGACACAAAGACACACACAGAGAGAGAGACACGCAGAGATACACACAGAGACACACAAAGAGACAAAAAGAGACACAGAGAGACAGAGAGAGACACACACAGAGACACACACAGAGTGACACACATACACACACAGAAAGAGACAGAGAGACACACAGAGTGACACACAGAGACACACAGAGACAAACGCACACAAACAAACACGCAAAAATGTTTGAATAATCTTTTGTTTTGTTGATTGTGTCTAGAAATGGATCAAAGTGAAACTGCAAACTGGTTCACATTCGAAATCTTTTGTGCGTTTGTGTATATATCTGTATGTCTCAGTTTGACTAGTTGCTGGTCTTTATACAGATGTTTGTTTGTCTTCCCGCAGACAATGTAACGGTCAAAGGTCATTCTTTTTTACAAACCAGTGTTTTCATGGAGACAGACAGTCACAGCTGTAGACAGGAAGTCCTGAGACCCACGGGACCCCCAAGGGCCTTGTGGGCCCCAGCTGACTGGGGCCTCTGTCATGAAGCTGTTGTTCCCTTTCAGGGTCCAGGATCAGATGCTCCTCCCATATCGCTACACGACAGAACAATCTGACGTGTTGGCTTCTTGGCGGCGGTGACCACGAGGACGATGAAGATGAAGGAGACAGCATAAAGAAGATGACACTGTGGTACGTCCCCCGATTCCCCCCCTCCACTCCCTCCATCCCCCAATCGTGACCAGGTCATGACCTCTGCTCCTCTGTCCACAGCCATACAGACTACACCGCTGAGAGCAGTCGGATCATCTGTGAGGAGGTTCATGGGAACTCGATCTGCACCACAGCGAAGCCCGTGGTGGATTTTAATCTGACTGTGGAGCTGAAGACAGGAGGACGGATCTCCACCATGGTGAACCTGAGGAAGATCGGTAAGACCAGCTGATCCACCTGTCTGTCCATGTCCTGCTCCTGGCTCATGTTGACTTCCTGTCCTCTGTCCTCCTCCAGTGAAACCCAAACCTCCTCAGGTACAAAACGTCACCTTCAACCTCAAGACTCACCAGGTCCTGATCCACATCAACACCGCGTACCACAAGGACTACCTGAGTGTTGAGGACCTGCTGTTCCAGCTGCACATCTGGACCATAGGAAATGACATGGTAGATGATGTCACTTCAGTGTTGCATTATGGGTATTTTGAAGCCGTAATGTGTCCAATCTAATATGTTTTGACTAAGTGACAAAGAAGGATTTCTTCATCCACTTCAGTACGTGGACTTAATTGCGTTTTCTGTGAGCTCAGATCCAGAATGTGTCCTCAGCGGACACAATGCAGATCGACTTGGACCACCTGCAGAGGGACACCCAGTACCACGTTGCTGTGCGCTCCATCTCAGCCAAGTACACCCAGAGCAGCTGGAGCGAGTGGAGCCAGACGCTCACATTCATCACCCCGGCAGGTGAGGTCAGCTGTTCCAGATCTGCTGGAGACCAGGACTTAAGATCAGCAGCTTCACTTCCTGTCTTTCTCTCCTCAGAGGAAAGCGTTCCCGAGGCCCACAACCAGCTGCAGAATGTGGTCTACAGGCTGATGGCATGTTTGGTCTTTGCGGTGCTGCTGATTTTCTCTGTGGTTTTCTTTTGGAAGAACAGGTAGGACAGGTCCACGTTCTGGTCTGAGAAAGTCCACTTTGTCCTCACTTTGGTTTCTTTTGTTTCCTCTGCAGAATATTCAGCTTCATGTGGCCGAACATCCCTCGACCCAAAGACACACTGGTCCACATCTGCAAACCCAACAAAGTGAGTTCACAAGTGTCGCAGGACATGACCAGGTCACCTGACAGTCTGTCTCAGAGCTGTTTCAGTCAGTACAGTTACTGAAGAGGGGAAAAGCTAAGCTAACTTAGCATGTTATCAACGTCCATGTCCCAGTTCAGCAGCTAAACCAGAGGACCAGGTCTGGTCTTCATCGACCATGAAGGCTCACCTGGTTTAAGGCCTTTTAATGGAGAAACAGTGGTTAGCATACTAATTCTGATAGCTTTGGCATCTCCACCTGTGAAGATGTTGGTCAGCAGAGGATGAACTTTGTCCAACTGAACAGCTGCTAATGCTAATGCTAACTCTAATGCTAATGCTTGTGTTCCAGTGACAATGAGCAACGCTTGTAAGGTCGTCTCTATGAGCCCGTCTGATTGGTCAGTGTGATTACTGTGATGCACTTCTGGGACCTTCCTATGTTCTTGTGGTTCTTCAGGGTCTTCTGTTGAACTTCAGCCCTGAGGAGTTCAGCTCTCTGAGGGTCTGCCCAGTAGAGAAGATCTGGTCCTGTGAAGACCCAGAACCTTCAGTCCTTCACGTGGACAGGTCTCAGTCCGGAGATCCCAGCTCCACCCAGAGCTCGGATTGCAGGAGCACCACCAGCGTCAGCACAGAAGAACTGGAACTGTCAGCCCTACTGAGCTGGGCCTCCTCTGAAGGGGGGGGCAGCCTCCACAGCGCTAGTCCTTTGCCACCACCGCCTGAACAAAATGAGGGGTGTGGAGTGAATCCACAAGAGGAGGCCTATGTCACCATGTCTAGTTTCTATCAGATCAAGTAGGTCAGGCCCCGATGGACCTGGACCTGGACCAAAGATTGTTTATCAAACTGCCCTACCATCAGGTCTGCTAATGGGTCTGAATGGATCCTCCAGGGTCATCCATAAAACACCAGGAAGTCAGAATTTTGCAGATCAGACTGATCCAGGTCCTGTGGCACCACAATAATGCTCCTGTTCCTCAGAGGATAAACCTGCCCTACAGCTGCTAGCAAGTCATGACCAATCTCCAATCTGGTTCCCAAAATCCAGATCAAACACACTAGGACCAAAACCTGAGAACAGATGACCATTACCTTCTGATCACATGACGGATCACTCGATCATGTGATCAGAGCCTCCTGCTAAACAACCTTAGGAATCTTAAAAGACACACACAGGTTGTGTTGTTGTGATATAGTTTGACCTGGCTCTTACAGTGAAATGTAGCTTTTGTGTGTCTGTGCATTCTTGTGGATTTTTGTCATGTGTTTAAATTTATTCTGTCGCAGACACACAAAGAAAGAAACGCTGCTCCTCTCTGATGTCGTCATAACGACTGCACTGAGACAGCTAATGAGATGTTGCCTTGTTGCCATGGCGACCTGACCCAAAAAAAACGCTGCTGATGCCTCATGTTTCCTGACAGCTGTTGTGTTTATTAATCTGCTATGTGTTGTTGAACCAGCGGGTGCCATGGAAATAAAATTGTTGTATTTGTTCATGTACGATAAAATAAAAACATGATGATTAAAGAGTTTCAGCTTCCTCACAAAACGACCGTTTAAAATCACCAATTCACCATCACAACTATTTCTGATTAGCTGGATTGGAGTCCAGACCAGAATCTGGCTCCTCGAGCCTGGTCAGAGTCTCCAGGCGTTCTTCATCATCAGGATGAAGTAGACGTCACTGTCAATGGAGGCGCTGACTCCGCAGTAATAGTTGACAAACTCATCTTTGGTCACCTGTTGGAGAAGAGACGTTACCATGGAGATGATGGGATGGACGGCAAACTGAATCAGATTCACAAAAAATAATGAAATATGTTCATTTTTGATGCAGAATAAAAATCACATTTGTCATTTAAGTAAAAAAGAAGACGATTGATCGCATTCAGACTGACGGTCCCGCTGACTGACCTTCGTTTTTCAAGGCAGTGAAGGTCTCGTAATGCGTTCATGGCCCAGAGTTCCTTACCTTCCCGTCTTTGTCGTATGGGGAGTCGAAGCTGTCCAGGAATGTCCTGAAGACCTGGTCTTCTGTCCACTCCCCATTCTGGTACTTGGGGTGGTACCTGGCATCGTAAACCCCCCGCAGGTCTTCGATGGTGAGCACGCCGTCACCGGTCTTATCCAGCTTTCTGAACGCTTGCATGACCACCTCCCTCCTGGCCTTGGACATGGGCGGCTGCAGGGGCCAGGTGATAGCGTTAGAAATCACAGGGTGGCTTGAACGCACCTCAGCTTAGACGGTCTTTACCCTCAACGTCGTCAGGAACTCGTCAAAGTCGATGGTCCCGCTCCCGTCGCGGTCGAAGTGTTGGAACAAAGCCGTGGCTTCCTGTCGCTCCATCAGGATCCCGTACTCATTCAGACCCTTCAGGAACTCCTTCAAGTCCAGAGACCGGCTGCTGTCGTCATCCAGGATCCTGAAGGCCCTGACAACAGCAACAACGTCACAAGAACACAAACATCACGAAATCCTACAGCAGCATGACAATATCTGTCCTCATGTGTGTCCTGTCTGTCCTCAGCTGTGCCCTGTCTGTCCTCAGGTCTGTCCTGTCTGTCCTCATGTATGTCCTGTCTGTCCTCATGTGTGTCCTGTCTGTCCTCAGCTGTGCTGTGTGTCCTCAGGTGTGACCTGTGTGTCCTGTCTGTCCTGTCTGTCCTCAGGTGTGTCCTGTCTGTCCTCATGTATGTCCTGTCTGTCCTCAGCTGTGCTGTGTGTCCTCAGGTGTGACCTGTGTGTCCTGTCTGTCCTGTTTGTCCTGTCTGTCCTCAGGTGTGTCCTGTCTGTCATCATGTATGTCCTGTCTGTCCTCAGGTGCCCTGTCTGTCCTCATGTGTGTCCTGTCTGTCCTTATGTCTGTCCTGTCTGTCCTCAGGTGTGCCCTGTCTGTCCTCATGTGTGTCCTGTCTGTCCTCAGGTGTGCCCTGTCTGTCCTGTCTGTCCTCATGTATGTCCTGTCTGTCCTCATGTGTGTCCTGTCTGTCCTCGTGTCTGTCCTGTCTGTCCTCATGTGTGTCCTGTCTGTCCTCGTGTCTGTCCTCAGGTGTGCCCTGTCTGTCCTCATGTGTGTCCTGTCTGTCCTCATGTGTGTCCTGTCTGTCCTCGTGTCTGTCCTGTCTGTCCTCATGTATGTCCTGTCTGTCCTCAGGTGTCCTGTCTGTCCTCATGTGTGTCCTGTCTGTCCTCAGGTGTGCCCTGTCTGTCCTCAGGTGTGCCCTGTCTGTCCTCATGTGTGTCCTGTCTGTCCTCATGTGTGTCCTGTCTGCCCTGTTTGTCCTGTCTGTCCTGTCTGTCCTCATGTATGTCCTGTCTGTCCTCAGGTGTGTCCTGTCTGCCCTGTTTGTCCTGTCTGTCCTCATGTGTGTCCTGTCTGTCCTCGTGTCTGTCCTCATGTGTGTCCTGTCTGCCCTGTTTGTCCTGTCTGTCCTCGTGTCTGTCCTGTCTGTCCTCATGTCTGTCCTCAGGTGTGGATGGACTCACCTGCTCAGACCTTTGATTCCGGAGGATCCTCGGGTCAGGCACTGCAGTCGGAGTCTCTCCACGGGGTCCGAGGTCTCTGAGAGCCGCCGCTTGGCGTTGACCGCCATGTCTCTATCATGTCTTGATGTTCCCGCCATCACTGACGTCAGAGAAAACACGCAACTACAGTTTAATTGAACATCAACAATGGAGGAACTTTCATCTTGTTTGTTTGGGAGCCATGACACTTTATTCTTATTATCAAAAACAATCCAGGTCTGTCCGTCCCACCGCGGAAAGGAGCCGAACCGAACCGGAACCGGCCGACCGTCCTCCGTTCGGATCAAAGGAACTCACCGCCAGCTCCTCGAGCTCTTTGACGTTTTGATCTTCTGGTGAAGTTTGAGCTCGAGGCTTCTCTTCCCCAAACAAATTGTTGTCACCATGGAAACCGATTCTCTCTGCTGTAATTGGCTGGCACGTGAACTCACCTGAACCTACGTCATTCTAATGAAATAATCAAGGCGCGGCAGGTGTCATTTCACAATAAAAGCCTTCCGAAAAACGGACGAATTGTAAAGAGTCCCTAAGACACTTCCTGCTGCTCAGACTGGTCTGCAGCACCATCCCATCAGCCAGGGACTGTTGGCTCCATCTAGTGTTCTCTATGGAAACCAGCACCGACATTCACTGATGGATGTTGGATTTGTTAAAATGCAGGCCTCAGGCAGTCAGGGCCGATGGTGCTCTATCTGAGAAGTGGTAGTTATCCACAGGCTCACCACAGGGGTGTGTCCAAAACAAATGTCTGAAGGAGCATCTTTTGAAGTTTGCAGATGATACAGCTTTAATCAGTTTGCTCCAGGACGGAGAAGTCGATCATGGGCCAGCCTTGACGGCGGATGATTTTATAGTGTGGTGCGACGACCACTTTCTGAAGTTAAATGTCCACAAAACTAAAGAAATGGCCAGTGACTTCAGAAAAGCCTCCCACTTCTCCCCAGCTGTCATTAAGGGCTCACTTGTTGAGGTACAAATATCTGGGAACAGTGATTGATAAGAACTTGAATCATGATTTTAACATATGCTATCAGCAAAAAGGGTCTGCAGAGACTTTATTTGTGCAGACTGAACACTTTTAACGTGGACAAGACATTGATTGTTTTATTCTATAAATCTTTTATTGAGTCTATTTCAACTTTCTACATCATTTCCTGGTATAGCTACCTCACAGTGCAGAACCAAAATTGTCTGTTACACATTGTTAAGATAGGCAGTAATATTATTGGCGATCAGCAGCTTTCTTTGTCAATTATCTACGACAGACAAGT
The DNA here is from genome assembly GCF_900963305.1 of Echeneis naucrates. Taxonomy (NCBI): domain Eukaryota; kingdom Metazoa; phylum Chordata; class Actinopteri; order Carangiformes; family Echeneidae; genus Echeneis; species Echeneis naucrates. The sequence goes on from NC_042522.1 coordinate 20,279,916, forward strand.
TCTGTGGAAGGCAGTCCATCATAGCCAGTCTTGACCACCCTCTCTTGGAAGACTCTGTAGTGCCCCAGGGTAAAAAGCAACAGATTTAAATTTTCCTTTGTTCCCAGTGCAATAAATGGGTTTAACCAGCAATCTATTAGGGCTTGTACTTTTTTGTTAGTCAGGGATATTTTATATTATTTTACCTGACAAACAGATGCATTTTATTCATTCATTCATTCAGTCATTGAATTCTTATTTATGGTTGTTTTTTTACTGTTTATTATTGTGACTGTCCTTTTGTATGTTGTGTTGTATATGCGTGGCCTCTACTGCAAGCGGAATTTCCCCTCGTGGGACAATAAAAAATCTGAATCTGAATCTGAATCTACTTGAAGAAGTTAACGGCATTTAAATATGCTAACTCACTGTTTTGAGGTACTGTAACTGAATACAAACACCTTGCTCAGAGAAAATCAAACACCTGTTCAAGAACAATAGCTGACAATATGTTCATGATTCTGGATCAGTATATCATTTGTGTGTGATTACAGCTGTCTACCTGTGGATGAGTCAGGACAGATTCGGGTTTCTGTCCTAAACTGGCTTGCGGTTTAGACTCCAGTCTGTCCTGACACATAAAACACGTCTTTCAGTCCTCGGCCAGCTGACATGATTTTGATGTAGACAAACCGCAGCGCTGCAGGGACTTTTTTATCCATTCGAATTTTCATCTCTTGCAGTTTCTGGATCTTCTCCTTATCTCCTTTCTCCTGCATCTTCTCTGTCAGGAAGTCCAGGTGGACATGAGTGGACAATGAATCCACCTTCAGGGCGATCTGGTCCAGTCGGACGACGTATCCATAAGCCTCTTCGAGCCACATAGCCTTCTCCTCTGTCAGCTTTATCATTTCTTTCTCCAGATTTTCGAGGAGACTCCACTTCTTCTCGCCCTCTGACCTGTTCCTGTCATACTTCAGTTTCATTTGCTCTTCAGTCTTCTGGACTTTCTTTGTCTTGTTCACATACTTCCAGTTTTCTTTCACATGAACTGAGGCAGGACACCTGTTGGTACAAACAATGCAGTGTCCTTGTTCAATGACTTTACAGTGTTTGGGCTTCCGGGCCACCGTACATGGATGGTGACAGGTCTCCTGACAGACCATACAGGTCAAAGCGCCTTCAGAAAAGAACAGCCAGCGTATCCCTCCCCTGGTGGTTTCTTTTTCTTTGTAGACCTCATCGATGTCCACGGTAAACTTCTCATTCTTCTTCATCTCTTTAGCATGTTTCTTCAAAGCGTCTTGAATCTGTTTGATCTCCTGCTGTTTCATTTCGATCAATCTCATTCTGTCTTGGAGGTTGTGGACGCAGGCGGCCAGTTTGATGCGTGTGTGCAAAACTTCAATTGTTGTGATCAGTTTTTGTGGTCTGATTCTGTCTGTGAAGAGCATTAACTCTTTCGTTTTTCTATTTGTTAAATCCCAAGAATGTCTTAGTGCTGTCTCTGTTTCTCTTGACCGGCCTTCATTCTGGCAGTTGTCAAACAGGAAGTGAATTGGCTGGTTCTTCTCATTTCTGGCACATTTAATTTTTGCAGCATCAAGAGCTTGTAGAGCATTTATTGGTGTTCTTCCGTTTGAGTATGTGATGAGAGCAACAATGCTTTCCCCCAAGTTTTTGCCAAAAAGAGAAATCACTGAGTCAAAGATGTATTTCAGTCTGTCACTCAGTCGATTCTCTGTTGCCTTCATCACCAGCCCAACAGCGTTTATTTCATGAACTCCTCCGTGGCCGGTGAACAAATCAAATAATCTCTGGCCAACCATGACATCCAGCTCGAGCCCTCTGGTGTCTCCATATCCAGGAGTGTCAATGATGGTCAGAGAAAAAGACAGGACGTTTTCTTTAAAGTCAAAGATCTCGTACACGATCACATCTGACGTCTGACTTTCTGCCTGGCTCCTCGTCTCTCGCTCTACGATCTCAAACCAGATGTCGTCTTCAAACTTCACTCCCATGGCGAAGTTGAGCAGAGTGTTGACCAGAGAAGATTTCCCTGCTCCTGTTTCACCAACAAGGAGGATGGTTTTGTTCTCCTTGCTCAGGTTCTTCTCACCAACAGTCATTTTGGCCACAGTCCCGATGTGTCCTCTCTGTGGGCTCAGCTGATAAAGAGCAGGAGATTGTGACGGGGAACTGATTCGGGAACTTTTGGAGATTATGTCTTTGTATTTGAATGAGGCTTTACTGAAGCTGTAGGAAGAAAAGAAGGAATTTGTTCGCTTTGTATTCAGCCCTATAATGGAGGTGTAAAATAACATATCTGTCCCTGACTCTGCTCTCACACTTTTCTGAGTCTCCTCAGGAGGAATTGTCAGATTGGGAACTGCTGCAGTTGTGGTTACACTTAGAACAAAAAAATCATCATTTTGAATCAAACCATAAAATAAGTTTGAGAGTAATAAGCAGGTAAACTGTCCAAACAACCAAGCTACAGCAGAGACCCAACAAACTACAGCAATCAGGCAGCATTGCTGTCAAATGCGAAGTGCAAAGTTATCATTTTCATCAACACTATAAAAATAATCTCTGTACTTGTTATAATGACTCGTGATTTTGAAGCAAAGGCTGAGTTTTAATGCTGTTACTCACTGTGATGCCATAGTGACTTCAGGTCAAAGGTGAAGGTGTCTGGAAAAGATTTTAGAGAAATATCAAACATTCATCAAGAATAACTTGCGATAAAAAAAAAAAAAAAAATGTCATGCTGATGTTGAAAACGTTAGTCTTCTGTTTTTCTTATTCTTTATTTCTGATCCTCCAAGGAAAAATTTTAAATTTACATTAAGTGATTTAATCCAGATCAATAGTTATTAATAGCATTAACGTTATGACAACTGTATTGTTTGTCTGGCTCTCCTCTTACATCCTCAGGCGGCTGATTGGTCCAAACTTGTTTGGTCTGTCCATGTCAGGTCCAGAGGAAATATAATTTTTGTTCTATATTTATGCACATTAATGTCATACTACATTTTCTATGATAACTCTAGAAAATGGGACATGAGTAGTTATTGTAAATGTTGTTCTATGATACAGGAGAACTGACCCTAAAACCTGGAGCTCTAATTTCACTTTGATGCTGTCGTCTGTTTGCTGCATCATTAATGAAACTCTGAAAGCTCCAGAATCCAGAGGCGGTTTGTTCATAAGGGCGACCAAAGGGGATTTTTTTGATCATATTCTTTACAGTGTTATAGTGGTTGTGACAGCTGTAGACGGTTGGAGCTGCTCTGTACGTCCTTCTCCTGTGCTACATGAAGTATTTCAGTATTTCAGTCAGGATGAAAATCTCCCTGACTGCCCTCCTCGACTCTCATGTCACATTTCAGTAGTTTAATATACTCTAACGTGCTTTCGTCATACGTAAGGTGAGCACAGCCCACGAAGCCACCGCGCCAGTCGCATTCAAGGTCAGCATGGCAAGTGTACAGAGCACGTCGGTCATTTCCCTGAAAGAAGTCCCTTTCAGTCGTCGCAGTCATGAAGATAAATTAAATAAAATTAAAAATAAATTAAATTCACGAAACAAACAGGACCTCCCGGACCAAATTTAAACATAAAACAAGTTTCTACAAAGGGAGGGAAATCATATAACCGGAGATTTATATATATATATAATCTATTAACTGTTGATGTTGGTTTTAAATTTTTTTTTTTCATTCAAAGGCTGATTTCAGGCAATATGTTCATCTATTTTATATTTGTTTGTGTTCATTTTTGCTAATCTCTATAATCTCTATGTATATATAGTTCACTGTTGAATGTGTGCACTTTAATTTGCACTTTTAGATAATTAAACTGCACAAAACATTTAAAATATTGTCACTGATATGGCAATCTGTACAGTTATTCTATTTACTATTTGTTTCTTCAAATACAAAGTATTATTTGTGCAATGTTGAGTATGTTGAATGCACTTCCCCTTTATTTGGATTTATATAAACTATTTGTAATTTTAAACTTTAAAGAACTGTAAATTAATACTTTTGTTTTTGATTCACAGTTTATCTCTCTGTTGATCGCCAAGGTAATTTTATAGATTGAAGACTCCTGGATGTAACTTTTCACTGTAGCTGTTACATTTGGTGTTGCTATGTAAGTTGAACCGAAAGTAACAAGATGTGGCAATTCTCTGCCTATTACTGCCTATTAATTTTCCCATTGAACGGGTCACCTTGGTCATCATCAGAACAGTTGCCCCCCTTGAAAAAATTTGTCAGGGGCCGCCACTGCCAGAATCCCATTATCACCATTATTATCCCAGTTTCAGGACGATCTTACCTGTCGTCGGTTTCAGGACGCGGTGCAGAGCAGGAGGAGAGTCGATGTTCTGAGGTTTTATAGGAGTGTCTGGTCATGTGACCTCAGCGAAACTATGAACTCCGCTCCCAGCCTTCATCATATCCTCTCATCTGTAAAGATAAAAACTGGCCTTACAGCAGAATTAAAAACAAAGAGATGAAACTGCAGATTGAAGCCTTATGTGGAAAAAAATGTGACATTCTCATCAGTGGAACTTAATTTCTTGATTTATATAGTAAACAGAATCAAAAACCATCTCAGACATTAACTCTGGTCTGAAGAGTCTTAGACCTCCGTTATATCTAATGACCATCAGGGGGCGACTCCATCGGTTAAAAAGAGAAGTCAGATTGTATTGAAGTCTTTGGAAAAATGTCCCTTCTTAGCCATTCATTCAGTAGTTCAGTGAAAATTTCCCAGACATGTTAAGGCCTCTACTATGTGAATGTGATCAGACTGTGCCACAAAGTAGTTACAGCAATTAACTAAAATTCATCCTTCAGCTGAACTGAAAGCATCCACCTCCATCTTTATCTGATGGAACTCCCAGACAAATGTCAGGTCCTCACAGCCTCAGCTCCATCACTATTCAAACTGAGAGGTCGTCCTCCAGGTCCCACAGCTGCCTGTTATCACTAACCCATTTCCTCATGTTTGCTCTCACTGAGGAATTTGAACAACAGAATTTAATCAGCAACAGCAACAATAACTAGTAAACCGTGGTCACGTCTTTCTCGGTTTCACCTGATCACACCCTTTCATTTTGTCGGACTTCAGCAGGTCAGTCTTCAACGTTCACCCTGCTTGTCTCAAACATCAGTTGTTGGATCTCTTCAATCTCGCCATAAAGGGTTTGGTCCAGACCTGCTCTCTATGTCAAGTGCTTTGAGGTAACTGTTATGATTTAGTTCCATATAAATAAACTAACACTGATCAGTCTTTGGATCAACAACTTGAAGGCCTCAGATCTTGTCAGAGCAGCAAAGCAGTTGGACATTCAGTCTGACAGATTGCGTGACTGTCACCCTGTGAGAGACCGAGGTCTAATGTCCTGGTGTTTCAGTCTTAGTGAGTCTGTCACCAGTTGGACAAAGCTCAAGTGAAGGGCCAGTCAGGTTCTTTACTATAAACCAAAAGAAGAGCTGATGTGTCAACTCCAACTCATCCCAGCAAAAAGTCATTAATGTTCAACTGAGGCAAAGAACCCAAAATCTAAATTTAGATACTTAAACCCTTTAAATTACAACACAAGTTTAATTACATCAGTTCTATAAAGAAAGTCAAACTGAATTTTCATCTATTTTAGTAGTAAACTACACAGAGTCACAATTATCTGCAGTAAAGAGGAAGTTAGATTTTTAATTTACAAGCTTTAATTTTCCTTCTTTCTTTCCTTCTGTAAGAGACAATAACAAGTAAAGCAGGTAAAGCAAGTAAAGCAGACTTCAAGCCAATGAAGTCTGCTCACCAGATCAAGATGACCACGGTTGGCTTGTTAAATTCTGTAGATAAGATTCCTCAATGAGAGCAGACAACTCATCAGATTTTATGGACGAGTTCTCAAAGGAACTCGTCCATAAAATCTACGATCTTCTCATGACTGGACCAACGTATCAGGTTCCTGTGGTGTCAGAGGGAAAATATCTCTTCGACTCTGTCATCACCAGATCAGACAGGAGGGTGGCAGGAATACCACAGCTTTCCCCGGAGGTTTTCTACGCCATGACCGAGGATGTCGTGGAAAAGTTCCTCCAGAAGCTTCTGATCTGGATGGACGGACAAACCACAGAGAAGACCGACTGCGACGAGCAAGTGTCTGGGGTGTTAACTGACATCCAGGACCTGATCACTGACATGCTGTCCAGGGATGAGGAAGAGGAGGACATCCTGCCTGAGGAAGACGCCATCCTGCTAGAGGAGGAGGACATCCTGCTAGAGGAAGAGGACATTGTCCAGCTAGAGGATGAGAACATTCAGAGTTCACTGAGAGCGCCCGTTGTGTTCCAGAGGAGAAGACCAACAACCTCATTTCTGCTCTTCTCCTGAGGCTCCTCACCAAAAACCCCAACAGAGCTGAGCAGTCCCAGGAGGCGTTTGTCAACAGCGCCCTCATCAAGCTCCTGCAGGACCTCGCAGAGGAAGACCTCAACACCCGTGCCTCAATGTTCAGGAAGAACAAGGACATGATGGCAGAGCTCAAAAAGGCCATGACTAGAGACTTTCTCAAGGAGTTTGGCTCACCAGAAAACCTCCTGAAGGCTGCGACGGCATCGGGCGACTCATCTTATGACGCCATCGTGAAATATCTCCAAGTCCATCTGAACGCCGTCCTCAGCCAGACCAAGAAGAAGAAGTCCAGAGTTGCCAGGTTTTTCTCAGCTGTGAGGAAGACTCTGACCAGGCCCTTCAGGAGCTGCTTCCAGGGCAACTCAGCCGACTCTCCACCTGCTCCAACCTCAAGATCAACGTCCTAAACAGACCTTTCTCACAGCGGACATTTGGAGAGCAGTCAGCTGAGCAGATTTACCATCAAAATGTCCCCTAAAACCAAAAACCTCCCAACTTAATGTTTTTTTTCTTAGTGGCACTTTCAGCAACACCTCCTCTCAAAAAAGAAAAACATCCAATATAAGATTCTAGTTATATAGTTATAAACTAAATTCAAGAATTTTGACACAATTAGTGTCCCATAATTATTTTTACTTTGATACTGATCCGTGAGATCACCCAACTGTAGTTTCAGTGATGAAGTTGATGATGAAATGATGCACATAACAAATGGGAACTCATCAAAATGTTTATTATCAACAGACGTTAATGTATTAGTTTTGATAATTAAGGCAACAATTAAAAATAAGTGAGGCGGGGCCTCAGAGGTTAGTGGGCAGTTCACAGTTTAGCCTTGTTCATGCGGCCCATCAATTTCTCCAGTTTAATGGCAAGCGTCATGTCACCTTTGATTTTCAGCTTCCCTGTCATGAAGGCCATCGTGGGCTTCAGTTTACCTGGAACAAAATGCCAGCCTGTTAGCATGGAAACAGCAATGCAGGGTCCAAATGTCACTGTGGTAAAGCGGCTCCTCCAGAGAACTCAGATGGTTGTTGTGTTTAACTCCACTGTTACTACAGTGACGACTCACCTGAGAACATCTTGCTAAAGTCACTGGAGTCCATTGTCATGACAACATCAGCTTTTGCAGCCGGCTCACCCCGCCCCGTGCTGCCGGAGCCGCTCTTCAAATCCAGAAACCAAACGCCCCCATGTTCTCCTAATATAGACATACACTTAGCCACATTCTTGACACACCTACAGGAAGTGCTGGTATAGACAAAGCCACATTCGTGACACGCCCACAGGAAGTCCATCTATGGTTGTTACCTGACAGGTCAAATTGATAAATGCCCTGTGTTGACTTGACAAGGTCCTCATTAATGACTCCTCTGATGATGTCAAAAGTGCTTTCAATTGGTCCGCTGGATTGGGGCACGGCCGATGATGATGATGATGATGGTGGTGGTTTGAAGGCTGGGGTTGCCCCTAGCAACCAGTAGACAGACAGATGGTGTCATATCAATATAATTCCTCTGCACTGTTAAACTGTCAACTCTGTGTGGGATTATTCACCATGTTGCTCCATCTGCTGAACCAGCGTCTCTGGAGCTTCATCCAGGAAAAAGTCTGGCAGCAGGGGATGACCTGTCAACCAATCACAGGTCACCATGACTACCACATGACAGCATGAAGGAAAGCCAGACTGCTACTACCTACGCTTTATCATTTTTAGCTCACCTGGCTGGACAGCGTACTGATCGAAGTCTTGGACACCCCGCTCCTTGAGGATATCCTCGTCCACCAGGAAGTGACCTGTATAGTCCTTTGGTTGGGACAGGATGACATAGGCAGCGTCCGCTATGATGTCAGCTGTACGACACTGTTTGCCGACACCCTCCCCACCCAACATATCCATGGCGGCTGTCTGGATAGCTAAGGCAACAAAAGACAGGCCAAAGGAGGGTTAGCATGCTAATTTACTATGAGAGTGTGTAAGGAATCTTTTAGCATGCTAACATTTAGCCACTGACCCGTTCTAGGCCAAAGGGCATTAACGGCAATTTGACCTCTGAACTCTTCAGCCATTCCTAGGACGCACATTGACATGCCGTACTTTGCCATTGTGTATGCTGAAAAACGCAACATGAAAAAATGTGAGCATTTAACTGGTGTACAAAGGAGCACCTCGTCAGCTGATTGACATGGTTACCAGTGTGGTTCTTGAACCAGACAGGGTTGAGGTTGAGTGGGGGTGACAGATTGAGGATGTGAGGATTGTGACTCTTCAGCAAGTGAGGGATGAGCAGCTTGGACCTGAGACACAGACATTCATTAACTTCATCTGTGTGTCTGTGCGTGCGTGTGAGTGTGCATTTACTTGTGCGTCGTACGTCAGGTATGTCCCTCTCAGGTTGATCCCCAGCATCAGATCCACCTTCTTCATTGGTGTCTCCAGGGTTCCTGTCAGACTGATCGCGCTAGCATTGTTCACCAAGATGTCAATACCTGCCAATCAAACAGGTAATGATGTCACTGCTGGCTTGGGATAATCTAAAAAAAGCTTTTGGTCATCTTGACATCACTACAGATAACATGTAATGTGTTGAGTGTTACCCCCGAACGTGTTGACAGCTTTCTGTATGGCTTCTTCAACCTGCTGCTCATCACGGATGTCGACCACACAGGGCAGCGCCTTCCCCCCTGCAGCCTCCACTGTAGGACACAACACACACACACTAACTTTCCTGAGGCCTGTTTTACATGTGTTTATTGACCCATGTGTGATAGCAGTTAGCCTGTTAGCTCCTCACCCTCCTGAGCAGCGGTGTAGATTGTTCCTGGGAGTTTGGGGTGGGGCTCAGCCGTCTTGGCTGCGATGACAATGTTGGCTCCATCTCTGGCAGCTTTCAATGCGATGGCTTTACCGATCCCTCGACTCGCTCCTGTGATGAAGAGCGTGCAGCCGGCTAACTTCCTGAAACATACAATCAACATCACAGCTAACACAGCTGTGCTAAGCTAGGCTAACACCATTTGTAAACACTAGGTTTCAGCAAAATTTAAATAAACGTTCAGTTTCCTATCACAGAGACAGCATGACCCAGGGCTGTTACTGTAGTTACGCTGTCATCACTTCTGTCCAGTAATCAATAATGAAACAGTTGTGAGTAGCAGATTTGACAGCAACACTTGTTCAGATTCATCCTGTCATTTTCTCTATTTACTTAGAAAACATTGTTTTCACACAATATAAACATTTCCTGACATCAGTTGGATGAAAAACTGGATTTTGTCTTCTCTAGCAGTTAGCTGTTAGTGCTCCAAAATCTCAGCTAATGCTGAAAGGAAAGACTTTGTGTTTTTCCTGCAGTTTATCAATCATCAATGCTTCATCATCTGAGATGTCAAACCAAAATGGACTTTTCACCCAAATTCACAGACTGGCAGCTGGTGGGTTGGACAGATTGGACTGAATCGGCACAAAGTGACCGAAATGAGCCTTGAAGAGAAACTGGTATTTTTTTTGGACAGAGAGAAACAGATTGACATCCCAGCGCTCTCTGGTCTCACTCGAGGACACAATAGAGCACTAAAGGAAGCCACACATCAGCAGATCCCTGCAGGTCTCATCCATGCTCGTCAGACGTCTGGCTCAAATTCACCACAGAGTTTTTCTCTCAAAGAGCAGAACTTCCAAATGTTTCTGAAGCTGCTTCCCTTTTATTCCCAGTGAAGTCCAACAGATCACCTGTCACACGTTCAAGCCAAAAACTAATGTAACGTTTTAATAATTAATGGAGCATTAAAAATTGTTCAGCCGTTGGTTCATCCTCCTCTGTCCCAGTTTCTCATGTGAGCCTCGGGGGAATATTAAGTGCCCCTTCCTTTGTAGAAATACAATTCAGTGACATAAAAAAACCTGATTTTTAAAATATCTCAAACTTTTAACCGGTTCAGTTCCCCGAACAGACAGAAGTTTCAGTCTGAAAGAGCATCAATGCCTTTAAAATGCCTTTCCTTTAAACACTAGGACCAGGACCAGGACCAGGATCAGTACCAGAGCCAGAACCAGGACCCAGACCAGGATCAGTACCAGAGCCAGGACGAGGACCCAGACCAGGATCAGTACCAGAGCCAGGACGAGGACCCGGACAAGGACCAGTACAAGAACCAGGACCCGGACCAGGATCAGGACCAGATCCAGAACCCGGACGTTCTGATTCTTCCTGATACAATCTGAATAGGCGGACTACTCGGTTGGGTTTTTATAAACGTCATTTAACTTCTGCCGAATATGGATGTTTGTTCTTGTTCTGAAGCGAAACGTCTGAGTCTGAATGACGAGGACGAAGTTCAGCAGGATTGGATTCGGATCCACCGAACCTTCCCGGTGTGCCCGGGTCTCTCCGGTCCAGCAGGCACTCACCCTGTGTTCGACAACATGGTTGGTCCAGCTGAACTCGAGCCGTCGGTCCGGGAGGAATGGACAACCTGTCGTCCTCACCTTTCACCCACTTCAACAGCCGCGAGCGACCCGGACGTGACGCAGCACTCACTACATCTCTACTTCCGGTCTGCAGACAAAAGATACACGCGGACCGATGAGGTGTCAAACTTCAATCTTTCAGCAACAAATTCTGTAAAAATAAAAATTGTTTTTATTTTTTACTATGTACTGTGTTTTTACTGGAAAATACATTGTACAGGGGCGCAGCTATCAGTGTAGGGGGTTAAGCAGCAACAATAACAAAAAAACAAAACAAATGAATAGTAATACAAAATATATAAGTCTGCCGGACATCATCATGTATGGGCTTTAAATAACAATAATATAAAATAAAAATAAAAAAATAAAAGGTTATATAACCTTAAGGAAATGCAGAAACTATTTAGACATGCACAATAGAAAAATAACGAAAATAAAAATTGGATTTTATTATTAATATTATTATTTATCATGCTTTGGCAGGGGATAAATTATGGGGCGTGGCTACTGTCAGACTGCACCGACCAATCAGGGTAGAGTGAAGAATAGCTCAGATGCACCTACTCCTCACACCTGTTCGATTAGTTTACCTAGGTGACGTCACAGGGGCTGGCAGCTGTTGTTCACTGGTCAATGATGGAATCCATTTCCTGTATTTATTTTTAAAGTTTCAATCGGTGCTGTTTACAGTCTGTCATTCACAGTAGCCCCGCCCCTAACCCTCCCCTTTCCCTCTAAATGAAAATCATGGTGTATTTCAGACTGAGACCAGAAACTCATCAGGGAGGAGGAGGGACATTTTCCCATAGACTTCAACACAGTCTGACTTCTCAAAACCAGTGGTACCTGATGATCAGTAGGCTCTTCAGACCAGAGTCCCGGTCCAACTCCAGGTCCAGTTTATTTGTCTGAGACCATCTGATCGTTACCACACCGTAATAACCAGACGGTTCATTATGCAAAGTCTGAATGAACATTTATTATCGATTATCTAATCTGGGTGTGTCCGTGTGTCGCCATGTTATCCCGTGACGTCAGCAAACGGGAAGTGAGCTCGTTGTTCTCCGACAGACTGCGGAGCGAGAGGCTCGCGGACCAAAACAACTCTTCCTCCTCCTCTTCTTCCTCACGGACCATGGACGGGTGAGCGCGGGGAAAACCCTCGAGCCCTTCTGCTCGTCCCCGCCGCTGTTTTTCCTTTTATCCCCTTCGCGTTTCCTTGGTGATCGAACCGCACCTGCGCGAACCGTCCGCGTTAGACCCTCGCGCTTGTTATTTGTTGTTTATATGTTTGCAGGAATGCTTTCCCGCGACAGGAGCCCCTCCGCGCGAAGTCCTCCCGCTGCTCGCGAGGCGTAGATCGCTCATGTTTGTTTTTTTCCTGGATTTGGTTTGGTGAAAGTGTCGCGAGCGATTGTCCAGCGGTGAGGTTGATCGACTCAAATCTCGCGATAACTTCCTATTCACGGCTCCGCTGTGTGAATTCGTTGTCGGTTCGTCGGACGTGTTTCGATTAACCGAAGATTCAGCTTTAATCATCGCGTTCACCAACTAACAGTTACTCATCGGCCATTTTGGTCTCCGAGAGAATCTAAACTGTTTATTCAAACGATCATGAATCCCTGATTCCTGTCGTCATCAGCCATAATCATTGTCATCACTGATGGTGTTTCCATCAGCTGTTTAGCCTGAAGATCACATCAGACCAGGAGATGGTTCAGAGAGGCCAGAACCAGGACTGGGCCCAGGACTAGATCCTGGTGTATTCAGTATGTCACTTGTTGATCAGCTGATTGATCCAACTCCGGTCTGATGGCGGTTCAACACTGACAGGAGTATGGCTGACATCACAGGAACAGGAAATCATCAGGCAGCCACACCTGAGAAGGTCAGGTCCTTGCAGGCAGGTAGCCGGCACGGTCCTCCTGGCTTAGGTGTGATCAGGTGACTTCCTGATGATCAGAGCTGTATCAGGTTGTTGTTGTGGAGGGCTCACCTGTGTGTGTCTGCAGGACTTGGTGCTCACCTGGTCTCTCTGCTGCTCTGCGAACATGAGCACCTCCAACCTGTCCACAGGTGAGACCTGCTCCACCGTCAGCGTCGGCCTCACTCTACCTGAGCTCACGTCTGTGTCTTTTTGCAGTGGATGGCCCTGATAGGCTGTGTGTTTCTGAGCACGCTCAGTGCGTCCCGTGCCGGGTCCTTCACCTGCGTCAGCTTCCTGCCGACATCTCAGAACAGGAAGTGCTGGCGCTGGCGCTTCCCTTCGGCCGAGTTAGTAAACTGATCACGCTGAAAACCAAGAACCAGGTGAGTAATTGCAGGGCTTCTGGTCTCAGCTGTGGGTGTCACTCGGCAAACCGCTCTTGGTGAAAACCAGGTCTGATGGATCTAGATTCTTCTGAGGCAGCAGAAGTGTGTCCCTGGTCCAAACTATGGGAGGTTTTGTGGACTAATCTGGACTTTAATCCCAGCCTGGTCTGAGCACCTCGGTGTAAGCCTGATCGTGTTCATTCTTCATGACCACAGTGACCGCTTCCTGCAGAATAATGTTCCTGAGCTGGAACTGAGCGGAGGATCGGAGTTTGAGGGGTATTCCTGATTTTTATCACTCTATTTTTCTATAAATCTTTAAATCTTCTTTCAGGCATTTTTAGAAATGGCGTCGGAGGAAGCAGCTGTTACCATGGTGAACTACTACACCTCGGCCACGCCCACCATAAGGAATCAGCCAATCTTCATTCAATATTCCACCCACCGTGAACTTAAAACTGACAATCTGACCAATCAGGTGAGAGATAGAGATCAGACCACGCCCATCACAAAACATCGATTCTTCATTTAGATCAAATTAATTTAGATATGAAGTGACGACTAATTGACACCAACTAACATGTTACTGAACTGTCTTTCTCTCGGGTGACAGAGAGCTCAGGTGGCCCTGCAGGCCATCAGTGCAGCAGCAGTACATTCTGGGAGTATGGCATTAGGAGGCGAGGGGCGGGGCTTAAATCTGGGTCAGAGTCCTGTCCTGAGGATCATCGTGGAGAATTTATTTTACCCAGTGACGCTGGAGGTCCTACAGCAGGTCAGAGGTCATTGGTGTAGTGTCCGTGTGGGTCATGTCGGTGGGATGTGTTGATCTTAAGTTGTGGTGTGTTTCGCCCTCAGATCTTCAGTAAGTTCGGCTCAGTCTTGAAGATCATCACTTTCACCAGAAACAACCAGTTTCAGGCTCTGCTGCAGTTCAGTGATGCTGTGCACGCTCACCATGCCAAGACTGTGAGTCACGTGTACGCTCACACACACACACACACACACACACACACACATAATGAATAAAAGCAGAGAAACTCTACCTATTACAGCTCTGGTCCAATCAGATGGCGGCTGTGTGTCCTCCTGTCTTTAGTCCCTGGATGGTCAGAACATCTATAATGGCTGCTGCATGCTGAGGATTGACTACTCCAAACTCAGTGCGCTCAACGTCAAGTACAACAACGACAAGAGCCGAGACTTCACCAGAGCCGACCTGCCGACGGGAGAGCTGGAGCCCGCTGTGGCCTTCGGTACAAGCAGCTGGCACAGCTAACTGTGGGGCTACCCTTGGATTAGCTCTTAGGCTAACTCTGGTGTCAGAGCATCTACAAATATTCATAAAATGCATTTATTAGACAATTAAAATGTGTGTATGTGTTTCAGGCGTCACTCTGCCTCCATATGGAGCCACGGCGTTCCCTCCCACCTTCCACCAGCACACAGGTGAATGTGTTTGATGGTCTGTTGTTTAAATAAAGTTTCATTGTGCTTTAAATGAATCGGGTCTTTTTTGTGAGCCAGGCTGTTTTAAATAGTTAAGTTTCCTGGCTGCATTGCACTTTCAGGTCTGTCGATGGCGGCCGTCCCTGGCTCATTGGTGTCTCCTCCTCGTGTCTCGCTGCAAGTAGCGCCTCCTGCCATCCACTCAGTGCTGCTGGTGTCCAACCTGAACCCCGAGGTCAGAGGTCATACTATCACACAACAACCAACCAATCAAAGTACTGAAACCTTGTCTAACTTTGTGAACGTTTGTCTCTGCAGAGCGTGTCGCCTCACTGCCTCTTCATCTTGTTTGGTGAGAAATTATCTGATCCACAGAACTTCATTCAGAAAACAACCACTTTTATCCTCATGCACTTTCACATGGTTTCTCAGGTTAAAGGTCAGTTTCTGCTTCACAGTTCTGACTGAGTTAATGTGTTCACACCTTCAGATCTGGTCTCATGTGGACGGATTTGATTGGATCAATTAACTCAAATAATATACTGCGGAAGTTTGATGTGTGGTGTGTTTGTTCTCAGGTGTTTATGGGGACGTCCAGAGAGTGAAGATCCTGTTCAATAAGAAGGAAAATGCTCTGGTTCAGATGAGTGACGCCACTCAGGCTCAGCTCGGTGCGACTCCTTATATTCACTTCCTCTTAAGGTGCCGGTCAAAAGGCGATGTCACCTGATGCAGTCACACAAAACACAAATACACGGGCCGACACGTTTTAAGGCAGAGTTTCTGTTTGAGTGTTGGGGGCATCTAACAACACAACAACACAGAAGCAACAAAATAACACAATAACATCAATAGAATGGACCTAACTTTAGGTGAAATCTGGTGAAAACTCTGAACTTCCTGCTTTTTTTGTGAAAGGATGAACAGAGGTGGGGCTCCACTTCTTCACCTATAGTAACAAATTGATTTCATGAAGTCGATAAATATTGGGCATCACAGTGGCTCTCTCTGAAGGTCCTGGTTGGGTTCCCGGCCCGGGGCCTCCAAAGACATCCTGTTTGGGTTCATTGGTGACTCTAAACTGTCTGTAGGTCTGAGTGGTTGTTGGTCTGTCCAGGGTGAGCTGGGATTGGCTCCAGAACCACCCGTGACCCGGAAATATCAGAAGATGAAAGGATGAATGAAGGAAGTTGTCATGTAGTTGTAGCCTGACTGATGATGTCACACAGGTGTTACTTATAGATCAGCACCTAAAGTTTCTAAAAGTTTTAACATTTGTATCTTTGAAAATGTTTCAAAATGTTCAGTTTCTTTAAAAGTTTCTTTTTTCTTCTGACAGCTATGAGTCATCTGAATGGGCAACGTCTCCATGGTAACGTGATCCGGGTGACGTTGTCCAAACACCCCGTGGTGCAGCTGCCTCGCGGGGGTGCGGGGCAAGAAGAGCAGGCCCTGACTCAAGACTTTTCAGGCTCCACCCTCCACCGCTTCAAAAAACCTGGATCCAAAAACTTTAACAACATTTTCCCTCCATCGGCGACACTGCACCTGTCCAACATCCCGTCAGTTCACATGTCTGACCACTTCCTGTTTGCTTTAAAGCCTTCCTGCTCAGTAGGATTTTAACAGTTTCTTCTTCCTTCCTCCTCTTTCCTTCCTCCTAGCTCCTCCATCAGTGAGGAGGTGTTGAAGGATCTTTTTTCCTCCGGTGGATTCACCGTCAAAGCCTTCAAGTTTTTCCAGTGAGTAATGACCTGTGAATGAATCAGTAATCGATGAAGCAGGTGTATTGCTGGGAATCTGATGATATGACTTCGTCTGATGTCACAGGAAGGACAGGAAGATGGCTCTGATGCAGCTGGCATCGGTGGAGGAGGCCATTGAGGCTCTGATCGCTCTTCACGACCGTCAGCTGGATCACAACCAGCACCTCCGGGTCTCCTTCTCCAAGTCCACCATCTGACCTCTGATCCCAGGACTCCCCCAGAGGTCAGCTGACATTGGCAGGCGGTCCTAGACTCTTGGTATTGTGACTTTAGCATTAGCCTGTTAGCTTTGAGTATAGTTAGCTAATTAGCCCCCCATTTAATTTGAGCACCTTTTTTTTTTTTTTTTTAATGGTTTTGAAGGTTAGCTTTCATCTGCAGTAGCTGTCAGTTGATTGGTTGGCTGTGAGCTACATTAGTTCACATTATGAATGGAAGCAGAGCTGGTGACTGAGTGAGTCCAGGACCAAAAACCAACCACATCAGATTGTCTGAAAAGTCGTAGCTCTATGTCTTCAGCTCGACTGAAGCAAACAGCGTGGATGCCAGCTGTGTGAAAGCTAAAGCTCAAAGCTTAAGTGCTGGTAATGTCAAACTAATGTCAAAGCTAACAGTCTGATAGCTTGTAGAGTCAGTACTGAACTTCTGATCCTGTGATGCCACACTCCTGACATTTTCCATCAAACCCTGTCATCTGACCTTTGACCTTTGGCGCTGTCCAAACAATCAGACTTCAGGGATTCTGATTGGTCTATACTGAAAACAACAATGGGAGGGACCCAACACATCAATGATCTGTGCCTACAAACACTCTGACATCACAATTCCGCACGATGTCACATGCCGTTGCCATGGTTACAGTGGTTACAGAGCACATTCCTGAGTCGATGAAGATCTGAAGAGCATTTTGGGTAGAGAGGTCCAATGAGAAACCGGTTTGAGTCGAACTGTTTTTGTCTCGATGTTAAATTTAATGTGATGCAGAGAAAAAAAAATCAGGAAAAATTCTCTTTCCTGTTGAAAAGAGAATTTTCAGAGTAAAAACTGCCTTTTCTTAAAATCCCAAAAACAACGGAAATATTTACTTTTTATATCATTTAGTTGTTTATTTTATCTTCAGTTCTTCAGCATGATGAACTTTGATCTTGTAGCTGTAGTTATTTATTTAGTTTTCACTGTAACTTGATTTTTTTTTTGGTTTTTCTTTAATCACTCATCAGAGGTTTTGTTGGTTTTTAATTTTCTCATTGTGTTTTAATTTTTAGCGTCGTGCCTTTGACCTGGCACCTAACGCTAACATCTGATTCGTTGAAATACTGGTTGGTTTTGTTTTGTTTGACTCAGACTTCTTCTTCTGTGCCTTATTTTTCTGCTCGTTAGATTTTTTTTTTTTTTTTTTTTTACCTGCTGACATTTTAGTGTCATTGAGCTTTTCAAATGTTTCTTTTAGTATGAAATATTTGTTGTTTTCTGATTTATTGTTGATGTTTGTTTTTTTTCTGGGATTTTTTTTTTTTTTTTTAATAATGAATGTATTTATACAACATGAACTAGGTTAATGCTTGTGACGTCCCACCTGTTGTACCAGTGTGTGTATATTTATGTGTGTGTGTGTGTGTGTGTGTGTGTGCGTGTTTGTATCAAACAATCCTCAAATGTCTCATCCTCTTTTTTTCTATTAAAACTTTATTTCGTTCTGGTTCAGCTTGTTTTGTTTTTTTTTGTTTTTTTTTTTTTTTTTTGTCTGTCTTTTTCTGTGATTTCTTCAAACAGGAGACAAGCCAAAAAAAAACAAAAACAAGAAGTTTCAGATTCCCAGTTTACCTTCTGACCTCTGACCTTGCCACTAAAGAGGTTCAAAGTGAGGGAGCAGCTTTAAATGTTTTTGAGTTTTCTATAAAGGGGCATCAACACAGATTTGTAGATCAAGTCCTTTGTCTTGTTTTCAGAATCAGACTTCTGTACTCAAACCAAAGTCTCTGTGCCTTTAATTGGACCAACTTATTTTGTCATTATGGTATCACTTCCTGTTCTTGCAGCTCAAACTTGTTTTGTTGTTTCACATCTTGAAAGCATTTAACGAGCAGCTGGTGGCAGCAGAATGACATCAGCTGCTCGTTAAATGTTCATCAACCAATCAAAACCGAATTCAGTGAATTGTGCTTTGAACCAGAATTGAACATGAAGACATCAACACATTCATAATAAATCACTGGATGATGTGAGTTACAGGCGTGACATCATCAGTGTCTGGATGCAGATACACAACACTGTTGTTGTGGCCCAACAGTGTCCCGTTTGTTTTTATCCTAATGAATGTAAAGTACTTGTGCATTGTGGTAGCAGGTGGGACAGTTATTATTACTATATAAGATATTTTTCATATTGAACAATGCATGGGGGGGCTTGATTCAGAAACAAAGAAATTGTTGAACTTTTATTTATTTTGTAAGTGTGACAGGAAGCTGTAGCATGAATAAATAAATAATCTGACAACCATCTCCTGTCTCTGCTCAGCCAATCACGATGCAGGGCACTTTCAACAAACTCCTACAAAATTTATATTCATGTTTGAAAGGATAAAACTTTATTATTCCTGCATCATTGACAGGAAAACTCAATAAAAAAACAATAAACAAGTCAGAGTCAAATGATCCTATTGGACGATGGCACCTGGGGTTCATCCGACGGAGGTGACGTCATCAACCAAACCACCTGGCAGCGCTAACAGCTAACAGTAAAGTAATGCAGCTTTAGAAAACACCTGTGATCACATACACACACACTCACACACAGTGTTAGACTGTAAAACAAATGTTCAGAAATGTACAAAGTTTTTTTCTTTTTGGTCCAGTGTTTTGTTTTTCTTTGTTTCTCTGGTGAAATGTTACGACGTATACTGATTTCAGTCCTTCAGTGCGAGTCCGAGATTAATTTGGTTTTCTCAGGGAACAATCACCCCCTCAAAAAAAAAAAGACCAATACAGGAATTGTAAAAACTGCAACCAAACTGATTGGTGTGGATGAAGTTTCTCTGATTCTTTTTTTTTTTTGTACCTTTTCAGTGGAAATTTTCATAAAGAGGAAATTTCACTGAGTTCCAAACAATAATGCTATTTAGATTTTTACGTAATAAGAATCAATTTAAGAAAACTTAAACAAAGACATCTGATTCATCTTTAACTTCCCGACGGATTGATTGTCATCAAATATGTTTTTTTCTATATGACGACTCCTACACTGAGTTTTTCAGCTCATTTAGCTCCTAGTTTTGGCTTAATTTATTCCAAGTTAATAATTTTACCTTGATACGATATATAATAAAACCAGGAGAACAACTGGTTCGTCTATTTGAATTTGAAAACACCTGAATTTAACAAGTTTGATGTGAATTATTTTCACTGAACACTGATCCTGGTTTTTGTTTGTGAATTCAGATTTGGGACAGAGAAAAATCAGATATTGCCTCTGTATCAGTTTCGCTTAAATATTTAACATTCACATCTGAGTCTTTGAATAAAGTTCACAGGAAATTCAACACAAACAGATGAGTTTCAATGTGAACGATTTCTGCTTCATACTTTTGTTTTTATGTCAACTTTTTCCTTAATTTTTTTTCCTTTTCTCTTTGTTTCACAGATCTGTGTCAATGTCGACTCACTCCTCAATGTTTCTGTTAATTTTCTCCTTTTCTGAATTCTCGTTGACTTGTTCTGGCATCATGTAGTTTTAGCACCAAAAGGAGCATAAATAATTATACACACATGCATGCGCACGCACACACACTTCAGTTCTTCCTCTTAAAAAAAAAAAAAACAAAAAAAAACAAAAACAGTCTCTTTTTCGTCTCCTCCTCCCCTACTATGGAGTTTGAGGTGGAGGAGGATGAAGGTGCACATGGTAATTACACATCAAGGATCTCCTCTGCAGTGCCGCCACAACGCAACCGGTAGCGTCCAGTTCTCCAGCTGATGGTCGGGTCCCACAGAGCTGACAGGAAGATCTGCACAGCCATGGACTCTCTGATGAACCAGGCCACGGCGAAGTCCAGCTTTGAGAAGCAGAGGGCCCCGCCCTAAACACCATGATGTCACAGCAACAACCAATCAGGTAACAGGCTGAGGAGCTTTTAAACAATTCTTACATTTTATGATATTTATAACAATTAATTTTCCACCCCTGGGGAGTGCTGTGTGTGTGTATGTGTAGATAAAAGTGTGAAACTTTACCTGAACTCCAGTGAGTTGAATATAATCAGAGATAAACCACGCAAGACAGTGACACATAAAAAAGACCATCATGTCCCACCTATAAACACACACACAAAAATTCGAACTCTTGGTGATCTTTGGGCAAAATAAAACTAAATATATTGAAGAGCTGTTTTGTTTAATGTTTAATGAATCTGCACTGGAATAGGTTCACATCATCCTGCTCTGTGACAGCCTGATTGGCTGTGTACCTGAACACATGATGAGCAGCCCAACCAATGATGAGGCTGGCCAGGAAGCACTCTGAGACGGGCTCCAACACGGTGGCGGGAAGCATATTAATCCTCAGCTTCGTCCACCTGAAGATACCAAATAATTCAATTATTGATTTTTCAATGAATCGATCAAGGGAAAATCATATGTTTTCAGCCTCAGCTGCTCAGTGTGGATCATATTTGTCATAAATGGAGCAGTTCTAGTCGTTGGTTCATGTGATAGAGATGGGACAGAAAGATGCAAGTGATAAAATCTCACCTGATCATGCGGGACTGAAATTGGCCAATGGAGTATGACCCAGAGTTCTGCAGTGCCACCTGTGTTGCCATGGAGAACTTCCAGCCTCTGACGGGACAGATTGGGGACAGGAAATCAACTGGATGACAGCAGATCTTTAAACAGAAAGCCAGCAGATGCTATTGCTACCGAGCCAACCTGTCAGCAATAGCTTTAGCCATGAAATAATCTTCAGCAATGTACTGGGCGAAGGCGACCAATCCACCAGCCTGATCCAACACGTCCTTCCTCATCAGACATGACATCCCTGTCACACACTTGATCCCTGTCACATTGGCTGAGATGTAGGAACGAGGGTGGGAGGTCCCAAAATACACCTGGACACAGGTTAGCATCCGTTAGCATTAAAGAAGCGACCAAAAACATTTACTGCCCTCATGTTAGCCAAAATGGAAAAAGACTTCCATTTTGTACTGGGGTGGATAATGAGTTAGCATTGTGGCCAGTTAGACAGCCTGAAATAAAGACATGGTGTTATCTTGTTAACCAAACCTGCTCCAGGGTTGCAGCAAATCCTTGGCGGTCAGCAACATACGGCAGTCCATGGACCAGTCCCACCTTCTCTGTCATCTGATTGGTTAAATCCATCAGGGTATCAGGTTTCACTGCCGCAAATATACACAGACACTCAGTTAGCATTCCCACCGATCAAAGAGCAGACTGTAGACTGAATTAGCAGTGGTGCTGACCTCTGATGCCGCTGTCACAGATCCACACCAGGCCGTATTTAGCGCCTTCGTACCCGGGCATCAGGTTGTTGATCTTGGGGTTGATTCCAACTTTCTTCCCCCCTGAGAATCAAAGAATACAAGCTAACAATAGCTGCTAACAAAAAGTTAAGCCATTTAGGTGGGGAGCAACTGCCGGCACACATGCCAGAATAAATTCAATTTGTGAATAAGAAAGTGTCAAATGACTGCTTACCGATAAACAATCGAGCGTCGACATTGGGATATTTGCCCAACAGCTTTTTACATACGTCAACAGCTGGATCATCCTGATCCTGGATGCATAGCAGGATCTCATACTGCAAAACACACATCTGTTACAAAATCTGCTAAATCCGGCACACCTTTAATTAGACAGTGGGGCGTTAGGTGGTTGTTGGGCGGTCAGATGGTCATTCTGGCAGCAGTAAAAAAGCTGGTGGTATTGGGGCAGTTGGATGAGGAGTAATTAGCAGGAGGAGTGCAACAGTCACCTTGGGGTAATCCAGCGTGAAAAACGTCTCCAGGTTGGAGATCAAGTTCGGGTCAACGCCTTTAAGTGGCTTCAAAAGAGAAACTCCCGCCAGCTGCACAAAGGCCTGTTTGACCTCTGACCTTTTCTTGTGAAGATGAAGACGACTGAAAGGCAGAGCGACAGAGGTCAAAGGTCAGATTCCATCAGATTATCAGTGTGGAAAAAGTGACTCAAACACCCGAAACTCAGTTCACTTGTTCTCCTGATCTCTTTCAATGATTAAACAAGTGGAAAGGACTGGGTCCTCCAGGTCCTTAGATCAAGTTTCTACTGTACTGAGGGTCCAGACAGGTCCATCACTGGTTCTATGTGGACTTGAATCTGAATGGAATCCCCTGTGAATGTCATTATTGATCTAGGACCAGACAACCAGTCAGTGTCATTAACTGATTATTAATTTGCTTTCTTAATCTTCTACAGCCATAGTTGGACTTTTTCAGTCCTTTAGACGTCAGAGTATACATGCCAGTGAGAAAATCGATTTATTAGCCCAAGTATGTTTGTCTCCAGAACAACCGGTGGTGCTCTACCTCCTACAACTGCTGGGTATTGAGCCACCTCCAGTTGAAGTCTAATCAAAGTTAGATGAACCCAGTAATTCAGTTTTTTCCAGTGACCAAGAACTGGATTATAAACTGGGCCAGTTCCAGCAAGTCCTGGTCTCAAACTCCATAACAGAATGTGTCACACCCCAACCCTAACCCTTTGGGATGGATATTTATTTAACTAACTAACTAACAGGTGAAATGACCAACTGAGGAACTGCCAGCCAACAATTCAATGAACTTCAGGAGCTTTTTAATTCCCTTCCATGTTTGTTTAATTGGGATGAAAACACGCCCAGGATTACAAAATCCTTCAGTGGGTTTTTGCACCAGAGCTTGTTGTGTAAGAAGTTGTATTATGTCAGAATCTCCATCTTTACACAACTTCACAGTCACAAATGAATCCCTGGAGAGGAAATACTACGTCATAATTTGTCTTTACAACACCACCATCATCATTTTTATCATTATTGATATTATTATCACCATCATTATTATTAACGTGAAGGATGCTGTTGGTTTGGTCTGAACTGACGAATTCAATGAAAGTGACATTAAAAAGGTTCTTGTTAAAACATGAAAACGCCGGATTTTACATTTAATCAGGAGAAACGTGAAATTAATGAGCGAACTGAACCCAAACCAGAACCAAACCGGGTCCACACCGGAACCAAACTGTGTTCAAACCAAACCAGAGCCAGCTCCGATTGAAACTGACATTTAAACCGAAAATCCGACATGTCAGCGGAATCAGTAAGCGGAACGCCAGAGCTAACCGGCTAACGGGTAACCGGGAAAACGCCCAACAAGCAGCCGGTCGGACACGGAGGTTAAACCGGCTGTCACATGCCCAGAAACCCGCAGAGGACCGCCGATGTTTCCGCCTCCGTGTCCGGTCCGGAACCGACCGACAGTTTGTAGAAACCACAGACAGAACCGAGGCTGCGCTCCGCTAGCCGTTAGCCTAACCGTTAGCTTACACATAGATGATGGACATGAGGTGCATCAGCCACAGGACGCCGAACAGCAGGAAGCCGAACACGGCCAGGCCCTGCATGGCGACGTCCAGCACGGCCATGTCCGCGGGCCGCCGGGGCTCAGGCCCGGGGGGGTGGGCACACGGGATCCGGCCTCCACACGGAACCGACGGATCGGCGCAGTCACACGGTCCGACACCAGAAGCGATGAGCTGGGGTAGGTTCAGGCCAACGGTCCGGCCTCCCGCCGACAGCGGACCACGTCAGGAGCCGATCCAAACTCCGGGTCCGGTTGGTGCCGGGGACCGGGCCGAGCTGAGTTCTGGGGCCGTTTGTCTGTCAGCAGTCTGCCGGTCAGCTGACCACCGGGGGAGCGGCGGAACTTCCTTTCGACTTCAAAATAAAGGCTCTTATTTGGGTCGGTTCACACTTCATGTTTATTGATACTTCTCATGACGCGGAACAAGATTAACGTTTGTTGTTTCAGGGGAAACGGCAGCTAAGTAGACTGAATAAATGAAAGTAAACCGTTCAGTTAGTGACAAACACATTCATTTAAGCGATCTTCACTTGTTCACCTGCTGCTTTACACATTTCCTGGATCGTTACCTTCAGGAAAAACAAATAAAGGCCTGCGTCCTCATAAAAACGTCACAGTCCTCTGAACAGGTGCAACACAGACAGGACCATGATGTCATCATTATGTCAGCCTATGCTCACAAAAAACTCCATCCTGAACCTCCACAGTGGCAAGTTCTTAATAAGCTGGACCTGCAGGGTGACGATGTCATCACTAATTCAACTGTGTGTATGTATCACTGGCTGATGATTAATAGAAACTCATTGATGACACAAAGATCAATAACTTTATTTCATTGTTCTGTGGACTGAGCCAAGTTTGGACCAGGGACACTCAGAATTCTCCTTCCAGTTCGTCTCCTGATTGTCGTACACTTCCTGTTGATCAGAACCACATAATCAATAATGAAATGTGATAGCCATCGACAATCAGGTTGCTCTCCATCTCTACCTTCTTCCAGATGGGGATGTTGGCCTTCAGGCGCTCGATGCAGTGCTGGATGGCCTGCTGGCTGTCATGGCGATGGGGGGATGAGATTGCCATAGCAACGCTGGCCTCACCCACCTTCACCCACCTGAGGGAGAACACTCACAGGTGAGATTGACCCCTGACCCCGAGTTAGCATCATTAGTTAGCATTAACGCCTCACCCCAATCTGTGGTGGACACAGATGTGCATCACAGTCGGCCAACACTTTCTAATGTCAGCACACAGTTTGGTGAACTCTGATTGGGCCATGAGCTCATAAGCCTCATACTCGAGTCCAATCACCTTCCTTCCATCTATCTCGTCCTCACGGGTTGTACCTGTGAGACACACAAGCAGTGGTAAATGTCTCTAAATGTTGAAGAATCATCTGAATCTTTTTTTCTTACCAATAAAAACTGAAATGGCTCCACAGGAAGTGCTGCCAACAGCCTCCACAACTTCCTGTATGGACAGCCAATCACAGCTCAGCTTAAGGATGTCTCTTTGCTCCTCTGCCATCTCTGAAAAGAGACATCACAATGTCAAAATTCAAGCTTAGAAACATTTTAAACATAAACAACTTAGACCGAGACATCAAACTGGTGGCTGTTGCATTCTGGGAAATATCTGACCTTCTGTTCTGTTGCATGCCTGTGTCATGACAGTTGTGTCTCCTGTCTATCCTCCGCTGAGCGGCGGCACTACAGCCACCTCGTCCCCGTCTCCCACCGTCACTATGTGGTCTCCAATGGCAACGTACTGCTGACGCACTGCCAACACCACCTGATCTTGTAGTTCCAACAGCCTTCACACAGAGTTACCATGGTTACCTGGACAGTGTCTCTGACCCGCCATAACTAACACACACCCACAGCATGCACTTTGTGTTGTCGCATCTCATTCATCTTGCAGCCTTTCACATGGTCTGAAGGTTCAGAGTCTAGACCTGAACCCTTCTACTGACACTGATGCATTATGGGTAATTTGTGATGGTCACAGGAACACACGTGTGTATGCATGTGAAATACCTTGGATGTCGCTGTAGCAACAGACTCCAAAGGTCCCGGCTGCTGATTGGTGTTGGCACAGCAACAATCTCCTGCTTCACTCCTGTCAGCTCCACGCTCTTAGCAAAGTACAACACACACACCTGAAGAGGAACACACACACATCACTGTAAACACCCTCATCACATAATGAGGAGTCAGACCAGGAACTCTTCCTGCTTCATCAGCAAATAAAACCAATAACGCATTTAGCCCCTGTTTTCAATCAATGGCAGAAAATCTGTGAAATGAAATGTTCACAACGACAGCAGCCTGCTGGACTGGACCGAACATGTCAGAAAGTTCCATCAGCTGCTTCGCTGCCTTCCTGTCACGTGTCTTTGACTCGGCCCTCATGTGATTAGATTATCTGATCGGACTCGGTTTCCGGCTAACATCCGACTGTCTATGGGATGTTTCCCTCCAAAGACCGGGGACAGGCTCAGGACTCACCTGAGCGGACATGAGGCTGCTGGTCCCGGACAGGAGACGCCGAGAGGACCCGTCTTCTTCGTTTTCTTCTTTGGTGTTTAATGGCGACGAGTTACGGGCTCAGTTCCGCCCCCTGCTGGACCACCGATGACCAGCAGCGAGTCAGTGTGGAACTCCTGTTGTGTGTTCTTCACGCTAACAAGCTGCCAACAAAACCCGGTCCGGACCAATTTTTGTTCCGAGTTTCATCTTAAAGTGCTTTTTACCGATCGTCCTGCCTGAACATGGCCTCACTGTTTTTGAAGATCCAGTGGATTTAAGTGCGCGATATTCTCTTTGAGCGATAGGCTACAGATTCTCAGGTGAGGGAAGATGTTACATATGCAATCTTATTGAACCACGTGGAAGTAATGCGACCAAACAAAGCCATGCATTTACAGTAACGCAGCCATCAGCAGCAACAAAAAAAGGGAAAAGGAAAAGTCAAGTATAAAATGATATAATATATAATATAATTATATATTATATAGGCTATATTATTTTACACAATCTGACATTTTTTGTAAGGCTTCCTCTCTTGCCTTGTTTGTAGAAACAGTGTTGTTTTTTGCTGTTCTTATCGGGATGGCCCCTAACCCTAACCCTATCGGTCTGAACTCTTCATAGCTCTCCATTATCATAATCTGCTCCTCTTGGCTGAAATATGCAGCACGCAATCGGTCCACTCAAGCTGACAACCACCGTCGTGATACTCATTATCTCTGGTTGGAGCTTTTGGTTTTGTCGAGCCAGCTCACCCAAAGAAAGCCCGGCTCTGTTGAGTTTCCTCTGTAGTACAACCCTCCGGTCTGCTATCATGTCTGTACAGTGCTCCTGGCTGCTGATACCCAAATAAGACTGGCTCAGGTTCCCAATGATGGTGGACCTTTGTTCCAGACCTGGGCCTGATCGGGTAGACTGGTTTGAGTCGGATTAAATTTGTTCATTTTGACCGCCTTAGTGCACATCGGACAGGACAGAGGGGGAGGCTGTGAAAAGGTCTTCATCGTGTGCATCTTGTCCAAGATGTTGGTTTTTGTCTCTGTTGCTGTGGACCAAAACAAAATAATACCTGTAACTCTGAGCTTTTGGTTTGTGTGTCTTCTGTGAAAACATGAAACAAATTTGTGGATTAAAAATCTTTGTTTTAAATATTCAAATTTCAAAAGGATCAAGTTCTCAGGAAATACAGAGAAAATTATATTTTCCTCTCTGTAAAATTATAAAAGAAGTAAATCAGTGCAGGATCAATTACAGATCAATGAACCTCATCAATAAAATAAAATCACATTTATAGACAATTGAAACATTCATGTATAAAAACAACAAAATTAAGAAACAGCAGTAACAGAATTCAACACACACACACACACAGTCATCGACAGTTACCCTGGAAACAACACTTGGTCCCTGAAAAGTCTCAGTTGACGTAGTGGCCCCAATTTTAACCAGGTGTAAGTTTTCACACATTTTTCTTTGACCTGACCATTTTAGCACATTAGCTTTTCTGGAGAATTGTGCTTCACATTTTTAAAATGGATTCAAATGGATCAATTATTTGAAACATTCACAGATAATTTATAAATATTATCACAGTCTTTTGAGCTTTCATCTTTTATCCTTACTCATTCATTTCTCTAATTTCTATGTTATACCACAGTTGTCAGCTGATGACATCACGTAATAATGCTAATTAACTTCCCATTTATCTCCTTTAGTGTTGATTTTTTTTTCTTTAGTCCATCTCCACGCGGTAAGCACTGATCTCCATTGGCTGCAGCCGACTGATGTGCGGCGGCTGCTGGGCAGAACTGGGTTCGTCATCTTTGAGCAGCAGAGTGAGCCCAGAAGGGCGGAGAGAACGAAACCGAAGAGGATAGAACATGTCGTCTAGATTCACCTGGAGGGAAAAACACACACAGAAAACGAGTGTGTGTAAGTGTGTATGCGTGCATGCGTGTGCGTGTGTGCATGCAAGTACCTCCTTGTCTGAACTCCAAGTGCACAGAGGTAGCGGCTCAGGTGCAGAGCTACAGTCAAAGCCCTTCCTGTGGAGGAGGAGAGCCACTTCGTGTGACGGGCTTCCTACTTCCTGTTTACAAAAAACAATAATAAAGATTTATTGAACACACATTTCTAATTCAACAAATCAAAACCACCTTGGTTGTCTAATGTATTTCCAGGTGTTGTCCTCACCTGTGTGTCCTCCAGTGTCCTTAAGTTCAATAGGTGAATGTCACAGGGCAGCGAGGTGCGCAGTGGCTGGAAGGGGCGGAGTTTTGGCATCTGAATATCGCTTCGGGCAACCATTGTTACAGGCGGGTGGCAGAGGGCAAGTGAGGTCAGGTGGGCGAGTAGGGACAGGTGTTCAACAGAAGCCCCTCCCCCTCCCTGTGAGGACTATACGGTGAAAGTGGATAGTTAGGGTTAGGGTTACCCTAGGGTAACCCTTCCATTAAACCGGCTCCTCCAACAATTAGTTTCCTGGCCACACGCCTTACCTGAGTTCCGCCCATCCTGTCCTCCAGCAGTAGGTGGTAGAGACTTGCTGTCAGTTTGTTGTCAGTGACACCCTGACCAAGGCCTCGGTTGTCGTCCTGCTGAAGCCGCCGATCCAACACCACCTCTAGTTCGCCTGGTCGGAGAGAGGCCACGCCCTGACTTTGAGCCGACAGCAGTGTCATTCGGGATGCAGAGTCTTGGAGGAAAGCTGCCGAGGTCATTGGATAAAAGTTGGCCTGCAGAGGAAGCTTTGCCAGGGTCCGCCGCTGCTGCATCTTGAACCAATCACCAAATTAATACATAAACAGGAAACATGGGAAGATCCGGCAGAAAGCAGATACCTGGAAACCGTTGAGGTCAGTGTAGAATCGGTTGCTGCTGGCAACGTTGCTGATAAGGCGCATGACAAGTTCACGGTTGACTTCTGACCTGATGTCCACCATGTTGGAAATCTCCAGAGACCTGCCAGCATGCCCTGGGCCAGAGAGAGAAAAGAGAATTTTACTGTGAAATCATGTGTTGATACTGTGACCACACCCACTCCTAGTTTATTAACCCAAGGCAATTTCCTGTTCCTGTTGGATGCATAGACCAGATCAGACATCAAGTCCCTGTCTGGGTCACAGGCCCTGCTGAAGTGACCACAGGGGATCCCGTTGTTGAGCAGGCTCAGTAGCCATGATTTAAAAATGTTAAAAAAAAGAAAAAACAACCGTTACCATCTAAATGATAGAGACGAACTGTATGCGTGAAGTGTTGGAAACAGGAAGTGATGTCAGAGAAGATGGGACCTCTGGAGACTCGAACCACGGGAGGCTCTGAGGACGAGTAGAGCTGTCGGGTGTGAGACACTAACAATGAATCAGGACAGAGAGAGAGAAAACCAGGGACATGTAGTCCTGGTCTAACTGATCTAGTCCAGACTGATAGGCAGACGTGGTCTGAGCCCTAGTTCTGGTTTTACCTGGGCCCCCTCCTCCCCTGGCAGAAACAGGTAGGCTCCACTCCTTTCCCGGTAGGCTCCAGTCCTGGTTCCATACCAGAGAAACTGGACCTGGACCTCACTGACCAGTCCAGACTGCAGACGGAGCTTCTGAATTTCAAAATAAACAAAATCATGAAATCATGTTTTTAATGAGCTATAAAATACTGAATTTTATTTTAAGTCAAACCTGTAGCAAGCCTGTCTCTGCGGAACTCCATATTTGGAAATGTCTGTTGCTAAGTGACAGGGTGTTGTCAGCCTCAGGTCCATCGGGTTGGGACACCTTAAAGTGTTCAGCATGGACAGCCGGCAGGTTGTCATGCGGATAAAAGATATATCTTGCCCGGTAGGCAGAGCCAGCCGAGGCTTTGGTCACATGATACACGATGAGTGACAGAGGAGGAAGTTCGGCCAGGAAGGACAGCTGCAGGCACAGATGAGGATGAACGTCAAACTTAAAGAGATTAAATAAACAAGCCACTGACCTGTCACTAACCCACCTGGAACACTTCTTTAGATGCTCGACTTGGCTCAACCCAAACAGCAGAGATCTGCGCAGTCACTGGTCGACCTGTTTCTGCATTGACAACACGAGCATCCAGAGAGTTGACGACGACGCTGATGACGGATGTTTGTTGCTGCTCCGTTGGGTTAAAAACAATCAACGACCTAAAACATAAACAGTTTGTAGCCAAATCATCTGAAATCAAAATAGCAAGATCAAACCTAAAGATGAACTTGCTGATTCTTAAGCCCCGCCTCTTACTTGGACTCCTCACTCAGCGTGAGAGATGTCTTCTGAGGCAGCGCGTCCTGAGCAGAGATCACGTCGTCCTGTACAAAGATCACACCACTGACCTCAGGACAGGTGACATGTCATACTAACCACACTGAGCAAAGCCCCTCACCCTCCTTCATCAAACTGATCAATGAATTCACTGCTTTGTTGTGATGTCACTCAATCATCTGCTCTTTGTGCTGCACAAATAAACCAGCCAGTTAGAAAGTAAAACAGTTGATGGGATCAAAGGTCACCATTATCAGGAAGGGTTTTGATTGGTTGTGGTGGTAGAGGCTCTTATCCAATAGGAGCAGCCAATGGGCGGAGCTCTGCAGCACCTGTTGCAGGTTTAAGATGGAGTGAAACAACCTGGAAAAAAAAAATTCAATTTATCACTTTTATCAGTACAATTTAACATCAAATTATGGGGCACAAAAATGTATTATTTTTTAACAGAATTGGATGGGAGTGATGCAAAATTATAGTTAAAAAACTAAAGCTAAATGAATGGGCAAGATGGGAAGCTAATGCTAAATGCTCACACTAAACAAGGTGGTACCTGTTACTTTTGCCAGTGACGACGCCATCCTTCAACAGAGAGCATGGAGGAATAAATGAGACAGAAACATGCTAACGCTAAAGATGTAGCAGTTCAATGTGCTACAATGCCAGCAGTGCTTTGTTAACTTTGTTTTTCTGTGAACTTGGATTCAGGCTAACATGATAACTTTACAATATACCAACATTCAACTTTCTTTACGAGTGCTTTTTAAACCCAAACAACAGCCAAATGCTAACAGGCATACGTATGCTGACAGGAAGTAGCCACCTGGTGCCGTAGTCCACCACAACATGGTCACGGGCGGTGCCGGTGACAGCATCGTGATGCTGGAACAGTGCGAGATTCTGCCTCCCTGTTGTCAGATGCTGGAAATGTTCCTGTGCAGGAAAATCTGCGACTAAATTGCGATCACCATGGAAACGACGCATTTCAGCCAGTGCCAGGCTGAAGAGGATTTCAGTCGCTCTGAGATTTGAATGGAAACATGGAAAATGTAAAGTTAGGAAACAGACGACCACAGGTCATATGGTCACATCATCACTGTTATCTGAGCACTCTGGACTCTACAGGCTGGAATCACTAATGTGAATCATGTGATGAAGAAGATGCAGACCTACCTGAGCATGGCCTCCAGCTTCCTGTCCAGGCGTTTGTAAAATGGTCTGGAAGTGAAGTACCCACTCCAGTAATGGTCATCACGGTCAGCGTAGGTGAAGAAGTCACCGCGTAGTGTTGGCAGTGTTGTTGCTGCTGCACTCAGATGGCGTTGAAGAGCCTGGAAGTAATCAGTCAGAGTCCCGAAACGAGCCTGAAACAGGAAGAAGGATCAACAGACAACTGATCAATAAAGTAATGGTTGATAATCCTGAAACTGCGTTTTTTTATGTCTCTGCCTCTCTTCATGTCCTCACCTTGATGTGCAGTTCCGGGTGCTGGTCAAAATAGTCAAAGAGTTTCTGGTAGTTCTTGAATTGAGCGTCCCACTCGCTTGAATCCACGAAACGAAAGTCGTCACCGAGTGGAACGAGAAGAACTGGAGAACGGAAGAGACGAGACTTCTGTCGGTACTGATCCAATAAGAGGAGAGCGCTGTGAGGACACACACACCAATATTAACGAAGAGGGCCATTAAATATTGTTATTGTTGGCCCCGCTCCCTGCCTACCGCTCCTGGACATTCTGCTCCGTGATTGGTTGTGGTGGCGTCCTCCATGGACAGAAGACCCGCCCCCCAGGTAGGCGGTGGAAGTCAAACTGACAACAGACAGCCGGGTTTGGACCGCACGTGTGTGGTACGTCGTAGCTGTAGAAGGGCATCATGTGACATGTGATGTCACTGCGGGGAGAAGAGTCTGACACAGAAAGTGGGCAGGATTATAGAAACAGCAGGTCATCACTCTTTTTCATAATTTACCCCAAATTTCTCCTAATTGCACCCTCACCCCAGCTCTGTCGCCAAAGAAACTCCAGAGTCTGTTGCTGAGCAAAGTGTTTCTTGACAGCATAGTGAACTCGTTGGATAACCATGTTGCTAAGGCCCGCCCCCTTCAGCAGGTAGGTCATAGAGGGGGAGTGGCCAAATGGATCCACCGCCCACCCGCTGCTCGGTTTCACACCTGCTCAGAGAAACAAGGTGTGAAATCAGCAACGCCTGCAAACTCTTGAGACGAGGCAAAAGAGCACGAACCCAAGTGTTTCTGGATCCACTGATGTCCCTCAATCAACTGATCCAGCAGAGCAAAGTAATGAGAGTTGGCTTCATCCGCCATCACCCACCCTCCGGTCACCAGTTCCAACTGCCCTGTCCCCACCAGACTGAAAACAAAAGAGCCAATCGCACGGGGTGAAACGTGATGAAAAGTGTGAATATAAAAGAGAATATAAAAGGAGGCAGACTTTGTTACCGTTTAACCATTGCTCTCTTCTGCTCATCAATGTCGTTCCACCACTTTGAGAAATAGCTGATTTCTGCCCAAATCATCTTCCTCCTGATGAAGAAGAGCATGTCAGCTATTTCTGCCGCTAAAGACAGATCAATAATTGATTAATAATAGATGTGTATCCTGTAAAGACAAATAAACAGAATAATCAACAGGAGCCAAATTTATCTAATCAGATGGTTTTCAATCAATGGTATTTAATAGATGTTCATTCACAGGGCCAGATCCAATAATGCTTCACACCTCAACATGAACTCATGGACCAGTGAATGATGTCACTGTGTCATGTCACCTGGGCTGTAAACAGACAGCAAAAAGCTGAGTAAATATAAAGCATCTAACCGGAAAAAAGCCACAGGACTAAGCCAGTAAGTCACCCACCTTTAGGAACAAAACCCTGGGCAGTTTTTGTTTTGTTGTAACGCTGTTGAAGTCCTAGTTAATGTATCTACAGAAATTTGTTATTGTGTCTCAATGGTAACATCCTGGAAACCTCATTAATCTCAACTGGTTTTGATGATGACATCACACTCTCTCTCCCTCACGCCATGTGGCCTCAGAAGTCACCTTTGCCTCTGCTAATTTGTGTCCTTTTAACTTTAAATTGTCCATTTTCATCTTGCATTTATTTGTATTCCAGTGCAAAAACCCCCATTAATATATTTAATATGTTATAAGTTCTGATTATACCTGTTGTCCTCTGTCAGTTTCACCAACATGTTGTTGAGAATGTGTTTTGTCTGATCCTGATAATAACTGTCAAAGGTCTTCAACCAACCTGCAACACACACATACCTTTATTTAAATCCACGGAATTATGTTGTGTATATATATGCCATATATATATACATATATATATACACACACACAACCTATGTTGTTAGTATAGTTGTGTGTAATTGTGCTCTGACCAGGATCGTTGTGTGAATGTGGAACCAGGAAAAGCTCTAGTGGCTGCTTGTCCCACTCGTTTCCCTGGTAATGGATTTCAAAACCCTGCTTCCAGGCGCCGCCATCAGGGTTGTCAAAGGATAGGAGGTGATAAACGTTCAGCAGCTGCAGAGACAGTAAAGGCACAAACAAAGTGTCTTAACTTCATTCCTTCCTGAAGGAAAATTTACAATTTTATTGTTACTCTTTTATTTTGAAAATGTGATGGAAACGTGTTTTAGACCTGAAGAAACAGGCGGTTGGTTGTTTCAGAGTCAGCTTTTGGAAACATTTATGACTATAGATGGGAATTAGTGTTTCTCTAAATCTGGTGCAGCCATCTTCTTATTTTTGTGAATTATTAATGTCACTGCACCCTGTCCTTTATAAAAGAAATAAATAAATATGGACTATTCAGACATCATTTTTAATGTGTTTATAAAACCACAACTGACTGCAAAATTGGGGCACTCTTATCTACGAATTTATAAAACGGCAAATTTTGGGAAATTCACTTTGAATATGAAGAAATACTTTCACTTTAACATTGTACACTTTTCATTTCAAGTACTTGAAAACGAACAGGACTTACTAACATACTAAACTAACCTGAACTCCATCAGCTGCATTCGTCATCTCTTCAACCAGCTGACAACCAGGAAGTGATCCCCCCTTCCTGTGGGTGGAGTCTGAGCTTAAGTTGGCCCCCACCCCACCAGTTCCCCAGGATTCTTTGCGTTGGACTAGAGCATCTCGCAGCATAGCAAGCAGATCATTGTTACCACTAAGGAGATGTTCCAATCTGTCAATCTTCTTCTGGAGGTGGGACAAATCCTGCAAGGACGCCATGATTGATTTGTTTGTCTCAATTTAATAATTAATCATTAATCGTTAAGTAATTAACAGCTGTTGAGATCAATTGAAGTAAACTTTTTGATGTCATCCAACTAATCATCCTTATTGTCACTCACTTCCTCCACCTGTCCAGAAGGTGTGTCCCCAAGGTTGTGAAGCTCCGCCCCCTGCATCAACTCCAACATACGGTACAGTGACATTACAGCCAAACAGAAAACTCCGCCCACCAGCAAAGTCAATGCCCGATTCCTCTTCATCCCCACGACGACAAAGATTCAACAACCTGAAAACGAACAAATAAACAAACAATTTTTACGTTTTTATCTCAGAGTCTGAAAACCGTTCAAGTATTTTTACGTCATTTTATTTTCACACACATTCACACGCAAGTGTAATTAGAAGTGTAGCAGGAAGAGTGTAATTTTGTCTGTGTGACGTCACATCAAATTTAAATAAGGAGTTTTGCCATTAAGCCTCAGCTCTTTTTATTGAATAGACACGATGTAAGTTTCAATGTTTCCAACTCAACGCAGATTATTTACCTAACAGGACATACATGAAATATTCCCTGCAGGTCAGTTCCTAAATGTAAAACTAAATTTGAGAAACTCAGACCTTCTCCCTGGACTTCCGGGTTCATGGGAAAAGAGCACGTCTCGCGCTCCTCGCAGTCTCGTGCTGTTGTTCACTTATCGGATGACAAAACTGTAACTTAAATTAGCAGACAGATCAAAGTTCAGTTTTTAAAAAACGCTTCATCAAAAATTAAGTTTTTCTCCCCCGCAGCGCGAACTCAGAGCTGAGCATGCGCACTACTCTTTGTTATGCTTCCGGGCAGGTTCAGCTGACTCAGCGTAGAGTGGCGTCACCGGAAGCTCTAACGACACGCCGATCACGTGGTGTATGTAGCCCTCAAAGGTTCCAGGAAGTGCTTGGCTGGCAATAGAAAACAACAAGTAAACTACTATGATCGGGAAGTAATGATCAATAAATGTTTTGCTGTGCAATATTTTTTATACTTGTTAATTGATTTGAACTATATTAAGTTTACTAAAACTTTATGGTTGTCTACAGCAATGTATGTTTCTGTTTTTTTAACTTTTATCTTTCAGATTTGACTGAAGCAGAATAACAGGTGACGAACAATGATCCGCCAGCTGGCTACACAATAAGTCTGACCTCAAGACATAATGATAGCTGTTCTTACAGGAGATCCATGTCCAATAAATAAAATTTACATTACTATTCATAGTAAAATCTGTCATTAATTAACTTCTCTTACTTATCAATGTCTACTTGTGCGAATTGCTTTTAAGTCTGTTACCTTAATTTAAGATGTACAGTCGCTGGCAGTAATAAGATATAAATATTTTTAGTTTAATTTTTTTTTTTTTTTTTTTTTTTTGACTGAGGCAGACTTAAGATTTTCCAAGTAACTACACAAGTCTGGACTCACAATGTAATGAGTTCTTCCAGGAATTCCATGGCAAATAAATAACATTTTGATTTTAATTCATGGCAAATCTGGATTTCTAAACTTGATCTCTAAAGATTATATATAATAGACCACACACACTCTTTGTTTTTCCAAATGCACTTAATAACAAAATAAATTGCTTTACAATGGCATAGATGTTGAATAGATCAGCATGTCTGGCCATTTATTTTCTGTGCTGCCCTTGAATACAGTCTTCACCATGGTATGCTGTGCTGCATGGGGATGCTCCAAACGTTCAGAGCAAGGCGTGTGCATGTACTGTATGGCTTCCCCAAACACAGGGACAGGAGGACAAAAGTCAGCAGGAAAAATATGAACACTTTCATAGATTGTGAAAACAAAAAAATATGCGGTCATCATATTCAAATGCATTCAATGCATTGCACATTTTCAGACCATGCCATAGGAAAAGTTAATATTTAATTAAAAACAGAAAATAACATAAAAGCCAAGGGAAATTGTTTGTATCAACATTAGATGTATAAGGCTGAGGTTGCAGAATGTAGAAAAAATAAGACAGGAAAATCAAATTCAAATTCAAAAAAACTTTATTTGTCCCCAGGGGTCAATTGAAGGCGCATAGAGCAGCAGTATTACACAGGGCAAGATTAGTGCAAAAATGCAAGTGTTACTTGCCAGATACATACACAATAAACACAGGTATGTACAATATCAATATCTTAATATGTGCTTTGCTCATCATTCTGGAGCCTCAAAAATAAATTTAAATTAAATAAAAGTTTTACTACAAAGGCTCTCCCTACATATTAACCTCGCTATCAACAGCGTTGGACGAAGTTATAATTAAGAACAGTTTGCATTTATCCGCCTGTGGCATCATTGAAATACATTGAGTGGCAGTTGGCTTATGCTAACTTCCGGGAACTTTCAAGGGTCTCCGAACTCCGCCATTGCTGTGAACAGAGTTGTCACCACTCTGTTTCTAAACGTCACTACCGGTGATGAGTCACGTGCAGTTCATGCTCTATTTTTTAAAGTGTGTCTGATCAGTTGACATGTGAACAAGTGTTTGTTTAAACAACAACAACAACAACAAAAAGATTATCATGACATCACATGCGTCAACATCAACAGGAAGCTGCTGCAATTCTTCACTGCAGTCACTGAGTCCATCCTCATCACCTCCATCACTCAGAGGACTGCTGGGCCATCATCAGCCCCCTTTCCCATCCAGGAGAGGGCACTTATACACTATCATAAAGGACACCCTCTTTTTGAACCACTCTGGGGATTCTGACTCTAAACTCACCAGGAAAATGTTTACTGAGCTAAAAAATCTGAGAGACGGACGGACGTTTTCCCATAGACTTCAATACTATCTGACTTATTTTTCTATTATCAGTTGAACCCCTAATGGTCACTGGATGAATGAAGTTTTGAGGCTGTTCAGAATAAAGTCCAAGTACAGGTCCAGGTTTAGAAAAGTCCAAGTTAATGAGTCTCTCTCGCTCAGACTGTCTGTAAACCCGGACCTGATCCTGGACCTGGATCAGGGCCTGGACCTGGACCTGGCGTTCAGGACTGCAGAGCACAGATGACCGGATCGGGTGTAGTGACGATTACAACCGCAGGATGGCGCTGTGACGTAATGGACGCAAATTGCGGCCAAAGACCAAGAAGCAGAAACTCCGCCTCCTCCCCCTCGTGATTAAACCACGTGACCAGTCGAAAGCGACTCACCATCAGCTGACTGGGAGGAAGTCCGTCGACCTTCGTTTCGGTGAATCCCTCCGGTCCGTTTCAGCGTCGCCGTCCGCAGCTCCGGGCCGTCATGGCGAGTCAATCGCAGGGGATCCAGCAGCTGCTGCAGGCCGAGAAGAGAGCGGCTGAGAAGGTGGCCGAGGCCCGCAAGCGTGAGTCGGACAGCCGGCCTGCCGCTGCAGCGGCCCGGTAGCACAGCAGCCGGGAACTGGGTCCCGGTCCGGGTCCATTCCGGGTCGTAGAAGAAGCAGATGGAGCTGAACCGTATCAGCAAACCAGACGGGTCGGACCTGACCCGTCCTGGTAGGCCGATCCTGTTCAGCCTTCACTGCCGAAGAAAAGACGTTTAAATCAGACAGATGAATGAATTTAACCTTATTCATGTCTAATTCGCGTTTATTCTGTCATTCTGTTTTCTGTTGGTTCGGTTGAAAGAGTCGGATCATGTGATCACATCATGTGATCAGTGTAAATGATTAAGAGTCACAGGGGCAGATGCATGAATCAGATCTCTCTGCAGCAGAATACACACACCTCATTATCATCAAAGTTCAGAGTGACTTACACCTGACTCCCCCCCAGGTAAGAACCGCCGTCTGAAGCAGGCGAAGGAGGAGGCCCAAGCTGAGATCGAACAGTATCGTCTTCAGAGAGAGAAGGAGTTCAAGACCAAGGAGGCGGCTGTATGGAGCTTTTATTCTGGAGTCTTTGTCACCTTTTTCCAATGTTTGCATATTAAACAGTTTGCTCTGCTGGTCCTCCAGGCACTCGGTTCCCATGGTAACAGTGCAGTGGAAGTGGATCGCGACACTGCAGACAGGATGGGTCGGATCCAGGCCAGTTACCGTGGCAATCGCGAGGCGGTGCTGGGTGAGCTCCTGCGACGTGTCTGTGACATCCAACCAGAGTTCCACGCCAACTACCGTGTGGCCGGCTGAGGGAGGGGTGGAAAAACCTAACATGGATGTTACCTTTAGTCAGCGCCGACACCTTTTTTATTTTAGTGTTTCAGTTTTATTTTGGAGGTGAATGTTTCCTGCTCCGCAAAAAAACAAACAATCAATGTTGTTATTGTGTTGATGTTTTGAGATATTTATTTATCAGAGTTGTTTCGTTGTTGTGAAATCTTGCTTAAGTGTATCTTTGTTAGGTGAGTAAATCGGCCAACCAGGTATAATTTTAAAGGAAAGTCAGATTAGATGATGCTGATTGGCTGTTTTTTGTTTGTTTGTTTGTTTGTTTGTTTTTTTTCCCTTCTGGACTACTTTAAAATCTGATTTCCAGAAAGCAGCAAGGATTTTATTGTGATTTCTTTTTTTCTCTGTGTGACTATGTGACTTCCTGTTATCTGTAAAGTGATGATGAATAAAGAAATTATTAAGCTGTTGATTGGCTGAAACTGCGTGATACTGGTCTGTGAAGTTTCTTTGGTTGCTTTGGATCATTGTGCTTGTCAGGTTGCTTCAGGGTGCGCACATTCTCCCATCAATTCTGTTTTGTATCAATCATAACCTTTTGCGCGGAAAACATTTCTTTGTCAGCACTATTCAATATTTTGATTGGAGAATCTAATGGATAAAAACTGTAACAATAACATTATTAGTTATGTTTTAAAATCCAGAAAGTTCCATCATAATATTGCAGAGGGATGCCACACAGTTACCATGAGCTTCCTCAGAAGGGTGGCTGGCTTCTCCCCTAGAGACAGGGTGAGGAGCTCAGAGTAGAGCTGCTCCTTTACTTTGAGGGGGTCTTTGTGTGATGGACTGGTGCCCTGTCCATGGTGTACACCCTGTCCCTCACCCAATGTGTGCTGGGATTGGCTCCAGCAGCAATGTGGGTGAGTGAATTCATTATTGTGTACAACATTAAGTTTCCTTTGCTGTTAAATCTTTCCTCCACTCAGCTCTCCACTGGATATGTGGGATCCTGATTTTTGCCTTCTGTGCCTCTGTTCCTTTGAATTATGTTTTAGATGCTCATTCTGTAGCCTGGATGCAGTTTAATTGCTATTGTGCAATATTTGGTTTTGTTTTCCTGGCATGAATCCCCCTTAGCTTGTTTTTTGGTTATGGTTTCACTTACCCAGATATCTGTAATCCTGATAAGCGGTCTCACGAAACCGGTTATAAACTCAAACTGAACACAAAAGTCCTCCATCTAAGAAAAAGGGGCAGGGTTTGCTGCACCCGACCAATCAGATGACCAATCAGAAGACGGCTGAACATTTCACAATGGAGAAGCAACTTTATTTTAACAAAATATGAAGACACCAATTTAAGCAGAAAGTAACAGCTGCAGCAAAGAATTACATTACTGGACTTATAATCTAAAATCTCCATCACATTGGTGACATTTACTGCATGTGTGCCATTAATTTATGTTTCAGATTTTTTATTTCATCCTCTGTTTGACAGTTTAACATGATTAGTGCAGGACCAACCCTGGAGGAGCAAAGTCCGGTCCAGAGAATCAGACAGGTTAAGCTGGTCCAGATCCTTTCTCTGTCTTCTCTTGGCCTCATCAACAGGCAGGCCTGGGAGAAAACAGAACATTCTTCCAGTCAGACCACAGTCATGACTGCCATCCCTTCTGGCTCTCTGACTCTTTTAAAAATGGCAGAAAACTACCCGGTTAACCTTCAGTGGACCCCAAAATGACCTCAGAGTGTAATGTTGTTTTTTGTAACAACTTCAACAAAAATCAACTGTAACGTGTTAAGTATTCCAGAGAGAATTGGACACCTTTCCCTCTGTTGCGTCCTATTGGTTTGGATCTGTTAATGTTTGAGGAAAATTTTGGAATATTCCACCCATGTACTTTGTTACAAAGTAAGGAAAGTTCCTTTAAACGAGTACATAAATATTATCTGTCGTCTTACATTTAAAAAGGACATATGTGTTGATTGCTCTTTATGTGAACTGTATCCAGAACTATAGTGCACTCGTTTTGACACACACTGTCCTTATTCATACAATTTATGGAGAGATCCTTACTGCTACCTTATGAACGATGTTGACCTTGTTTTTCTGTGCTTTTTGTGTGTTATTTGTTTTCAATAAAGTTTTATTGAAGAGAAGAAACATGTTCGCGTGTTTCTTCTGGAAGGCGTCGCGACATTTCAAAACACTTTATTTAAATCATACTACACATCCCAAACATGTATACACAATTAAGACAAATATAAGTTAATAAAAAAATGCAAACACGAAACACAAACAAAGCGAATAAAAAATAAAGCTGAACTCTGAAACCAACCGAGTGCTCACGTGACACTGACCGACAAATCACGCTTACGTGGCTGCAGAAACGTCCCGCCCTCTTCCTGTAGGATCCCCGTCTGATTGGTGTAAAATTCAAAGTTCCGCCTCTATTTCATGTACGGCTCCCGGAAGTATGTAAGCGGAGTGAGCGGTGAAGAAGAATCTCTTCTTCTGCTGCCCTTTCTGCTGACTGCTCATCCGCTCCGGACTTTTTGTCTTCGTGGGGTTTTTGTTTTTGGAGCCGCAACGAAATAGAAGAAAGAGACGAACTTCTGGAAAATTTAAAGGTGAGTCTGCTTTGTGATAGGTAAACTGGGACAATGACCTCTGATGTCTCGGATATAGAGACAAAAGTCACCGAACCGAACCGAATTAAACTAAATCTGTAGATAAATGTCACAGTTGATCTTGTTCCCTGTGGCGGTTTCAGACCTGGATCTTTGTCTGGTAGTTTTGGACTTTAAACGGCCTGCTGAGACCAGTCTGTGTCCGAACCCTGTTCCGGTTCTAAACCAGTTCCGTCTGTCGATGAGATGGAGTTGGTCCCGGCATGCTCGTGCTCAGTCGGTCAAACGAGTGAACACGAACTTCGGGGCGCGAGGAAGCAGGCTGTTATCATCGTGGGAAACGATCTGTTGTATCTTGAATTTCCTGGTGAATTAAACTGTCAGATTGACAGATTGAAAGACGGAGATGTAATAAGAACAATGAAGACTCTGTGAGGCGAGAATCAGGAAGATGAAGATGGCCAAGATTCACTGGTTTAACATCAACATAGGACACAGAAGTTAAGATAACAAGGGTGACAGTTAGTACAACAACCTGATACACACAGAGACTCTTCATTACAATAATGAAAACATTTACACCTGTCGCCAGGTAGATCGTGGCAGGACAGGTACAAGCGGAATGATTCAGATCAGTGATAAGTCTGTCCAGTCAGAGTCGATTCCTGAATGACAACCCAGTTTAACACAGAATCAGTGTTAAGAGTTCACCCGTGTTCACCTGCAGACACCCATCCACAGGAATAACTGTGATCCACCTCCTGCTCCCTGTACACTTTGACTGATTTTATTGTTGCTTCACAGGAACAGAGATAACTGTCACATGTTATCAGAGGAATTTCTTATCAATAAGGTAAATGTTAAACTGTTTACTGAAACTAAAGGGTCTAGGTACTGATCAGCTGCTGGTACAGGTCTGGGCACCTCTGTTGGTTTGGCTGGTCCTTAGTGTCTGTGGTCTTGTGCTTGTCAAATGTCAATTAATGAAGATGCAGCCCATGTTCATGTGTTCGAATCAACAGATCAATTAGTCAGTTTATTGATCTATACTGAAAACACTGACGGCCTTTGGACTGTAACACCTGTATTCAGACACTCTCTCTCCTTCTTAATTTTGACAAAACCTCTTTTTTTCTGATTGGCTGTCTGAGAATCATACCAGTGTCTGATTTGCTGAAGCTGGTTCTTATTGTTTTAATTGGCTGCTGAAGACACTGTCCTCCTACGTCTCCTACGTCTCTCTTTTCAGACAGTCTTTTCACTCCTTGATCACGCTTGGTATCACTTCTCCAGGTAATGTAATGAATCAGCCAGTCAGAACACAGACCAGTTGCAGTGACAGATCAGGTCAATCTCTGCAGGTCTGTTGGTCCACACCGGTTACGTCTGATCCTGGTCTGGTTGGACTTGCTTGTTTTGAGGCAGAAGGTGAGTTCAGGTTTAATGTGACACGTTTAGAAGGCGGTCATGAGTCAGAAGATCAGGTGGACCAGGTGTTGTGTGATAAAAGTCAGAGAGAGAGAATCTGTACATTTCAGTGTAAGTGACACTGACTTAGATGGCGACACTAGTGAGTGACCTTCCTGTTAATGTTAACGATGCTGTTATTTAATTGGCTGACAGCAGACAAAACATCAGAGTGCTCTGATTGGCTCTTTCTGCCTGATGTAGCCTCGGGGCCTAGCAGCCGATCAGATTACAGCTAGGCATCTGGTCAGTGATGTCGGGCTGTTACCTTGGTTACGACTCTGCTGTGAGGTCATCAGCATTCATTATGTGTCTGACTTTAGACCAGTGAGCATCACTGTAGAGGACAAGAAGGCAGAAGGTAAGAGACTGCTTCAGGTTTGTTCTGGTCTCAGTGTGAATGTGGACTTGCGGTCTGACTCTGTTGCAAGTCCAGAGAGAGCCAAGATGCTGGACTCGACTGGTCCGACTGGTGTCTTTAACTTAATCCTCTTCTATGATTGGCTGCTGAGGTGCAGCACCTGTGACTCACCTCACTCTCTTACGGGACCAGGCCCCGATCCAGTCCAGTAAGGATTAAGCCAGATAAAACATGTTCTCGCTCACATGTGGACTGTGTGATGTCACTTCCTGATGATATTATAATCTCTAATGTGAATGTCTTGTGTTCCTGAGCAGCCATGAACCACAACAGCACCATGGGAATGGATCACGGCCACCATCATCACCACACCACGGCCCTGCCCACCACCGACGGACACGACCATGGAGGAAACGGAGGAGGGCATCATGGAAACCACGGGGGCATGGTGAGGGGTAACATCCAGTATCACAGTATGCTGTGATACTAGTATGCTAGTATGCTAGTGTGGATCTAGCATATTAACTGGTGTTGTCATCGCAGGCAATGACCTTCTACTTCGGCTAC
Organism: Echeneis naucrates; assembly: GCF_900963305.1. Classification (NCBI taxonomy): domain Eukaryota; kingdom Metazoa; phylum Chordata; class Actinopteri; order Carangiformes; family Echeneidae; genus Echeneis; species Echeneis naucrates. The sequence continues at coordinate 20,324,159 of NC_042522.1, forward strand.
AACAATGTGGAGCTGCTGTTCACCGGACTGCTCATCAATTCCCCTGGAGGTCAGAGATCAAACCACAAGGAGCTTTTTACTCTTGTAAAAACAAGAAGTGTCTTTTCTTTGTTTCTCAAATTTTGAAATTTTTAAGAAATTGTCCTTTATAGATTCATAGTGTTTTTTACTATTTTAATAATTTACTATTACTACTATTTAATACTAATGTTTATTCTTTCTTCCCATTCCTTCTGTCTCTGTCATCTAACCAGAGATGGTTGGGGCGTGTATCGGTGTCTTCCTATTGGCTGTCCTGTACGAAGGGTTAAAGATTGGCCGTGAGGTGTTGCTGCGTCGCAGTCAGGTCAATGTTCGCTACAACTCGATGCCGCTCCCTGGCACTGATGGAACTGTGCTGATGGAGACACACAAGACAGTTGGGTGGGTAGCTAAAGCAAACACTTACGTAGAGTTTCAAATGGGAAACAACTTGAAATGTTAGTGAAATGTCGGGAACAGTCTGAAAGAAGCTTATGAAAAAAGTAGACCCGTTAACCATAACTTTACAGAAACTAAAAATCTTTAATAGAAAGTAAATTTGAAACTTTTTTTTTTTTTTTGGTAACTCAACAGATACGTGTGTTGAACGTATGTAAAATAATGATGTCACAGTTAAATCAATACAAACATAAGCTAATGAATTAAATTTTATAGTTGGTTGTCACAGCTTCAATCCTGCATTTTTTTTCTTTTTGTCCAGGAAAAGACAAAAACACTTTTCTAATCACGACAATAAAGCTTTGCTTGGTCATGTGATCATCAGTGTGAGCTTTAGTAATGTCATGTGTTCATATCAGCTCAGTGATTGACAGTCAGTTTTTGGAGGGGGCGGATCCTCTTGCTGAAAAAAAGTCCCACCTCTCAGGACTCTTTCTCAGTTAACTGTATGAGTCTTGGTCCTGGCTGTGGTCCTGGTTGTGTTTTCTTCAGTCTGGTTTTGGTTCTGGACCAAACATTAATCTGTAATATGTTAGAAACAGATTTTTTTTTGTTGTTTTTCAGAGTAGGAGCTAGAGGAGTTAATGTTGCCATCAGCTTTTGATTTTAATCAAGTTTTTATTGGTCAAAGTTTAATTTCAGTATTTGCTGACATAATCACAAAAATATTGAGTAATATGTTTTATGCATACAACTGTTTATATCAAGATAATTTTATTATTTTATTTTAGTCAGTAATTGACAGAGAGGCCGAAAGGAAATGGAGCGGGAGAGGAAAGACCTGCAGCAAAGGTTGCTGGCATGTGCTTTAAAGCGCTTGACCACCAGCACTGCAATGAATAATTTTGAATCCAAATGTTTTATTTAAAGAACATTTGTTTTATTCCAACGTTTTTCAGTTTTTGATTTTTTTTTTGAGTTTTCTAATCTCACAACTTTAACTTTGGTGCGTTGTGTAGGAACCTTGAGGTGGCACCCTTTTAGCATAATTAGCCCCGAATGGGCTAATTATGCTAAAATTGATGCTAAGGCTAACACTGATACTAACCAACATTCATATTACCACAACACAAATGTCAATACAAACAAGCTTATTATAATTCAAATTATCACAATTTAAATAATTCAAACAACTATTTAAATTATTATTTAAATGGTTATGCTAACGCAAACATGCAATTTTTCAAAATTACCTTTTCCTCAAGTGCCAGCAGAAAATATGGAATGAAAAACAATTGCTAACAGTGGCTAAATAGTGGAGACACGAATAACAGCTCCTATTTTTGAACATGTAGCTAGTAGGGGTGCAGCGGTACAGGTAGCCCACGGTATGATCCGTACCTCAGTTTTTGGGTCACGACTTCAGTACGTGTTTTGTTCATAAAGAGACTTTTTTTTCCATTCCCAAAATGATTTATTTATTTTGCTTGTCAGAACAAGTTCCAAACAATTCTGGTACTGAACACTGTTAACTTAACACTTAAAGTTAAAACTCAAATAGTAGACGAGCCTCTTTTTCCTTGCCTACTACATACACCCTAGCATAAAATATGTATAAAAAATGTAAACAAACAAAAAAACACTTGTGATGGAAATCACAGCATTACTAACTGCGTTATTTTTTTCAATAACGGCTAATCTAACTAATTACTATTTCCACTGTTACAACGCTGTTACCGTTATCGACAGTGAAGCACAGTAGCCTGTAAAGCAGGAAGCGCTAATGCAACCTGCCTTGCACCGAAAACCCCGCGGGACATAAGGGCGTACTGAACGGTTTGGTATTTTACAGAGTAGCGTTGCATCCATAGTAGCTAGGCTAACACTGATTTACCACTAAATAATCAGCTATGTTCATGATGTGTCCATTTTGTCATCAACGCTAACAATCATATTGATGTTTGTGCTTGTCTGAAGCTTTAAACTAATTCGACCAAAACTAACAGTAATGCTGAGGCTAAAGGTAACGTTGACATTGTACCAGCCCAATAACCCGAACGCAACATTGATCCTAAGGATTATCATCAGAGTTAACTGTCTGGAAATAATTGCAATTTTAAAATGTACTGCAGTGCATGAATACTAACAAAAAACAAAACTAAAAGCAATTTTAAATCATAAATATTGAAGTATGCCAATACTAACTGGTACTAAACTCACCAACTAAAATGAGCTAACCCATGAAAAGGACAAATGGCTAATGCCAATAAGAATGCTAACCCCTTCCTGTTGTCTTTTCAGGCAGAGGATGCTAAGTCCTGCCCATTTCATGCAGACCCTGTTGCATATCATCCAGGTGGTTGTCAGCTACTTCCTGATGCTTGTTTTCATGACTTACAATGGATACCTGTGTATTGCCGTGGCTGCTGGTGCTGGAATGGGCTACTTCCTGTTCAGCTGGAGGAAAGCGGTGGTTGTCGACATAACTGAGCACTGCCATTAGCTAACGTGCTAAGCACTGCACCGGAAGGTTTCATTTCTGCTGATCACAGTCAATCATCTAATAATCAATTTTGCTCTGTTAGCATGCTAGCCAACATGCTAATAGAAAAAAGAAAACACCAGATTGTTAGCACGGAATTCAGTTAGCACATTAAAACAAGACACTAATGAACTTCTGTTGGTGGAGGAGCCAGCCAATCACAGTTTGACCAGATACCCATATTTAAACTTTTAATTTCCATTTATGTGCCATTTAAAAACTATTAGTGTAAATAGCTTACATACTGTTTTTGGAGGATATTTTTTTCTTCTAACAGCAGCTTGTTAGAGGAACTACCAATCATATTTAAACATCCTTTTCTATTTAGAGAATAATTTATTAGAGGATTTGGGTTTTATTTTATTTTTTTTTTTATTTAGACTTATTCGATGTCAAATCTTTGTTGTAAAAAATTGCCTTTGATTTTCATGAATCCATGAGCCAATTTTAATGATAATTTATCCACCAACTTTATTCAAATCATTCACCTCAAAATAAATAAATAAACCAAATAAATAAATGGAACACTTAGTTTGTAGAGAAAAACAAATAGTTATATATATTATATATATATATATATATATATATATATAGTAAAAAAAAAAAATATATATATATATATATATTTTTTTTTTTTTTTTTTTTTTTTTTCCCCAGTTTATAAACAATGGCCAGTATTACTTTTTATTTAAACAACATTTATTGTTCAGTGACCGTCCAATCACACTGACATGTTTTAAATTGGTAGTATGAAACTTCGTTCCTGCTCTGAACAGAAATTTTATTTTAATTTCTGCCGAAACACAAATTTCATGGTTGGAATTCACAGGACATGTTTTTACAAAACGCCCATGTTTGGTGTTTTTCCCGCTGTTGGCCTTAAACCTGACACCGTTTGCCTTAATATGGCTGAGGAGTAGAGATGTCCTGATGTTCCATGAACTACTCTGGAGGAAACTGTGAGATCTGAGGCTCTGATGGTTTCACTGCAACCTGAAAACTGTTCTGTTCTTTCTTCAGTCTGAGATGATGTGAAGCCTGTTTCAGATACAGGAAGGATGTAGGAATGACCAGGTGACCAACTTGTGGCTGATTCCTTTTCTGGTTAAAAGCGTTTCTTTTTTTCTTTTTTGTTTTCTTTTTTCTTTGATTATGGAGTTATGTTCAGAGGTGGGTGGAGTTTACTCAATGGACCAATAAGATTGCAGGGACAGATCAATTACTGTATTTCTCTGTTGGAAAAAAAAAATTGTTAAACTATGTAATGCCCCACTACACAAGGGCAGATGTGCCCACATATTTCTGGCCACACACTGCATGTGTTTTGATAAAGGGTGTCTGCCAGCTGATTCTTGGTGTGGAAAAACAGTCTGTTTGAGGTTTTATGATGAAAACTGAAGGAAAATTAAAGTGTCTTTGAATTATTGTCACAGATGCTGGAAAATAAAAATAAACTGTCATGAAGTTCATGGAGTCAGATTGTTCTGGAAAAAAATAACAAATAATCATTTGCCATGTGACCAGAGAGACTAGGTCATGTGACTGGTGTCCAGTTTTTCCCAGTCCTGATTACACAAATACGCTGTACAGTCATTGGTATGCAGAGATTAAACAGTAAAATGTTTAAACAAAAGCCATGGGATATACATCATTCAATTTACATAGCCAAAAAATATAAAGGTTTAAATAAAATCATTAAACACCACATTGGAAGGTTGATTGCCTTTTTGTTTTTGAAGCAATTAAAGGTTTTGATTTATTATCTGGTTTCATGTTAAATTATAATCAATGGTCTTATTTTGGATTAAATATGCACATTTACACATGGATCATGTTATTAATGTCATATAATTCGATTCCTTCCACAGGCTCTTTGTATGGTCACAGGAAGTGATTAAGTGAAGAATTTTACGTTGATGTTCTTATAAGAGAAGGGTTTGCTGGACAATGTCTGTGTAAGAGTCCAAATGCTTTTTCCAGATGAGGTCTCCAATAGTTCATAGCATACCCAAATCAAACAACATTACTTTGAAGCACAAAACATTTACCTTTATTATTATTTTTGGTAAATAGAAATCATTTTACCCACATAAATGTCTTATGGATTAGGATCTGGTAAAACAGGCCTTTGTTCAGGTGTACCTTTTAATAACATGAGCGCAGAGGGATGTTTTCCATGACTAGAGGATATTCCTTAGGGTTATAGAAATTCTAGACTTTCTGAGAAAGTTTAGTTCACTACACTCTTCCTTTCAAAGATGAACTCTGTAACCAATAATTCACTTTAATCCGAGTTTTACTTCTTATAGGCCCAGAGTTCAGGTTACAGCCTTAATGATTTCAGTTCCCAGATAAGTGCTTTTATAGGTATATTACAGATTTGGCCTAATTTGTTTTTGGTGCCTCTTCTTATAAAACCACGTTTACGAGATTGTCGAGGGGTTGTGACGTCAGCAAGCCGCCGCAGCGTCATTCTGCCGGAAGTCAGGAAGAGTATCAACTTCCGGGTGTCGGTGACAGGTGGGTGTTTGTGTCGGGTCACATCTTCCAGGACTTCTCCACCTTTAAAGCCCGTCAGCCGGCTGTCCACTGGGCCTCCTCCGTCATATCCGTTCACAGGATCTCTGTCTCCGCACCGACCCTCTGATGGCATCCAAGCGGCCGGACAGCTTCGACGGGCTCGGCTACCGCGGCCGGGACGACCCGCTGTACGGAGCCAGCTACCCGGTCAGGAGCGCCGGGGCCCCAGCGGAGCCGCAGCACCACCACTGGGTCACCACGCCTCCGGACATCCCCGGCAGCCGCAACCTGCACCCCGGAGAGCGGACACCACAGTACGACGAGCTGCTGGGAGAGCAAGGTGGTTCCGGAGTCACAGCCGGTTGGGACGCTGCGCTGCCCGGCGGACCGCCTGCCGGTAGGTCGGTGTTTCGGGGCGGAGGGTTAGCTACCAGACTAACAGAGTAAAGCAGCTAACTAAGCTAATCGTATAGAAAGAGCTAACTGACTGTAGCCTGTAGTCTAATCATCGTAATTAGCCGACTAACAGCTAATCAGAGAGTTTCGTTGTAAATCAGCCTTTAGAATTTCGTTACTTAAATGAATCGTTATCAACCTTTTGACTATTGTTCGAGATGTAAAAATTGTGTTTATGATAAAATAACCCTAACCCTAGACAGAAACTGAATTTAAAATGTTTTTCTTTCATATCTGTTTTTTTTTTTTCAGAGCAACTGAATCGATTTGCTGGCTTTGGAATTGGACTGGTCAGGTTGTTGATGATGATTTACTATTTTTATTACGAAGGACATGATTGGTGGTTAACCTGTGGCTTTAGACATGACAGGCAAGGATTTTCAGAATAAAAGCAGCCTGGTAACGTGTGTGTGTGTGTGTGTATATATAGTCTGTTCACAGAGAACGTCCTGGCTCACCCCTGTATCGTCCTGCGTAGACAGTGTCAGGTTCGTTCATCTTCATCATCTCCCTTGTCATGGAGCTGCATCACCACCTAACCCTAACCCTACCTTTGCTGCAGGTGAACTACCACGCTAGCTGTTACCACCTGACTCCATTCAGTGCTGTCGCTGTCATCTACGCCATCACCAAGGCTCAGGTGAGAGAAACACAGCTCATATGTGAATCAGATTTAGCCTTTGGCCAATCAATTGACAATAACATCAGAGATATCAAGACAAATTAATTACCCTGTTAATTGGTATTTGTTAGTTCTGTAGTTTATAAACAATATATTTTTACAGTAGCTGTAAATGTAGACATCTCTTTGTTATGGTAATGCTGTTGTTCAGAATAATCAATGGATATGATCAGTGATCTGTTCACACTCAGGGGCCTAAGGCTCTCTGGAAGGGGATGGGCAGCACCTTCATCGTTCACGGCATCACACTGGGAGCTGAAGGCATCATCAGCGAGTTCACCGCATTACCACGGTAACCAGCCAGAAGCAAAATAGTGTAGTTGCAGTGTTCAGCTGTAGTTTATCAGCATCTGACTGTTTTCTGTTTGTAGGGAACTTCCTCACAGGTGGAGCTGGAAACAACTGGCTGGACATTTACTGCTCAAAGGGTTGGAGGCCACTTCTTCTGATTTATTAATGATTTATACTTCAGACAATGTTGACAACAACATGTCTGACTTATTATCCTCTCTCTCTCTGTCTCGCTCGCACTCAGGTTAACAGCTGTTGTAGCTCTTCCATTCTACTGTGCCAGCCTCATTGAGACTGTCCAGGTCAGTCTTGTTTGTTGTTTTGAAGCCAATGAGTTTTAAATGCTGTTTGGATTTTCTGTTGAACTCTTTCATTATTGATAGATCAATTGACGAGTTGAACCACGACTTCCTTATGTCCCTCATCATGTTCCCGGTTGTGGTCAAATGTTGATAAATAATCGATGTGTTATCTTCAGAGTGAGATTGTACGTGATGACTCGTCTTCTGGTCTGCTGGACTGTGTCCGTGAAGGTCTGACCCGGTTGTTGGGCGTTGGAGCTCCTCACAGTCGCCGTCTGCTTCCTCTCAGCTCTCTGCTCCTTCCTGCAGCACTGCATGCCATCCTGCGATACGCCATTGCTGCATCTGTGCAGCGAGCGGCGCTTTGGCTGCACCAACAAGGCAGGAAGCACCGGGCTGACCCGTCCAACCCTCTGGATGCCTACTTTCCTGAGCTGGCAGCAGCATGGGCAGGTTCTCTGGTGGCTGACATGATGGTGTTTCCTCTGGAGACCACGCTGCACCGCCTCAGCTTGCAGGGCACACGCACCATCATCGATGCCACTGACGGTGTGGTTGTCACAGGAAGCGGTGGCAGCCCGCTGGTCCTGCCTGTCAACACACAGTATGACGGCTTCTTTGAATGTCTCCATGCGATCCGCCGCAGGGAGGGAGGCAGTGGATTTTACAGAGGATTTGGAGCGCTAGTGGCTCAGTATGCGCTGCATGGTGCGCTGTTAGCAGCGGCCAGGACTCTGTTGAGGCTCCTGTTGCTGGATGGGAAACACAGCTAGAGGTGTTACCGGGGAGACGCTGCATCACTTCGCATTCGTCATTTATGTCTGTCACTGTGACAGGAAGTAAGCATTATTGTGTCTCAATGGCATAAGCTGATTGGTTGATAGAATAAATTTAAGAAGTGAAATGTAAGTGAAAAGTCATGTGATCGGACGGCAAGGTCATGTGTCTGTGATGACATTAACATTTCTGAGACTCTCTTTTCTCCAGATGTTTCGCCATAGAAACCAACTGTAACTCCATAGAAACCACAAAGACAGGAAGCTCTCAAGTCCAAATGTAATAAACACAACTGAGCATGTGTAGAGACATTTTTGTCTGTTGCAGGATGACCAGTTCATGTCAGTTTTTGTCTAAGTCACCACAGAAACTCTGTCCCCTTCTGTCCCAGCATGAAGTCGTGAAGCTGTGTTTTTCTGAATCTTGACAGCTGATTGGCTGTAGTAAAGGAATTTTCTCTGTATTTGTATGAACATGTAAAAATAAATTAAATGTATCAAAGTGTAGATTTAGATTAAATGATAAAAAAAAAACAGTTAAAAATTGGGTGTCAGTTTTTCAAATTTAATGTATGGACACAAATCCAGTTTTTCTTGGTTCAGGTAATTCGGAAAGAATCACCGACTCGTCTGTTCATGTCAAACTTTAGGAAAATAAAAATGTTTGAATTCAAACCTTGTTTTGTTTTGGTGTAAATAAATATGAGATTTATTTATTTATTTTGCTATTTTTCATTATGAGTACATCCAAGAAATATGTACAAAATTACTTAAAAACATGAGCTTCAATTTATTTTAAATTTTTTGTATATTTTATAAATCCTGACCTTTTATTTAATTATTTACGTATTTATTTTTGTATAGAATTGTTTTATTCCTGCATCACGTGTTTGTTTTCTATTAGATTTTATTTTGGAAATAATTGTAATAAACAAGTAATCTGTTTTTCTCCTTTTTTATGTCTAATTGATTTTGGATGAAAGTCTGTTCTCTCTTTCTGTGTGTAAAGGGGAGCCTTCCGTCAGGCGGAACTTTGGTGCTGCTCCTTGTTTCCGGGGGGACTCAGTTCCTCCTCCTCCATGTGTTTCTTACCCGGTTAAGGTCCGGCTGATTCCGTCTGTTTTTGTTGTTTTTTCGGTAAATTTCTCGGTGCTTTCCGGACATGTCGGGTGGCAGGAGTCACGCTAGCGGCGGCAGCTGTTTGTTTTCCGGTTTCCGGGTTTTGGGTCTTTACTCCAACCACGTGCCGCACGCGCTCCGGTACCACCAGAAGCACCGGGAGTTCTACCTGGTGACGGCGGTCGGAAAGAGTCTGCACACCTTCAATGTAAGAAACCTTTACACAGAAACAGGGTCTGTGTCCGAACCCCCCACCCCATAAAGGCAGATGAATGAAGTGGACTATATCATGAACTCATTCACAAAATTAACGATCTCTTCCGGACACTTTTTGCGCCGTTGATTGCGTCATCGCTGTCGCGCAATTAAATCGTACCCAACTCACGGCTAAACTTTTCTGTTTTGTCGCAAAAGATTTTGGACACCGCTAGAAAACACCGAGCTCCTCAGATAGTACACCAATTGGGGATTAGGGAGCGGTTTGGTACACAACTAGGTCCTCAGGACCCACTGACTGAGGTTAAAGCTGATAAAACCAGGTTCCTTTGCGATTGAAAAAGTGTGCATCAGGGCATGATGGAAATCTCGGACTCTGATCTGACAGCTGATTGGTTCATGTTGGTTCAGTGTTCTTCAGGATGAATATTATTGGTTGAACTTCTTGCAGGATGTATGAGCTGAAATTATTTATTGATTTGTTGCAGGTGCAGCGTCTGGGCATCGTTTCTGTCAGTGAGTATCAGTATGAATTTGATCAGATTTCTGTTCATGTTACACATTAATTGATAATGCTGTTCTTCTATTTGCTTCCCTGCTGTGATGTGGTTGCCTAGGTAACAGCCTGTCAGATGACATCACTTGTGTGGCAGCTGATAGGATGCTGGTGTTTGCTGCTGCCGGGCGAACAGTCAGCGCTTTTGCCCGAAACAAAGAAGTACGAGAACTTTACTGAAAATGTCTGTTTTCTCTTTATTGACAAACAGAATTTTTAAATCTTTAATTGACGAAATAAAAATCAAAGACCATAAAGGTGTTTTCCCCCATACAGGTAGTGATGTGTTACCATGGCCACAGACAGGAAGTGCGTCTACTGCTTTCGTTGGGCGATCAGCTAATCTCTGCTGACAGTGGCGGTGATCTCATTGTGTGGGATGTCCAGGGGGGCGGTGAGATGAGGAGACCTGTATACTCACCTTTATCTTCACGTGTCACATTACCCATCATGCCTTGCTCTCTGTGCCTCACAGATATTTACCTGCGACTGCAGTTTGACCCAAATACCTTTGATGTCTCGGCAATGATGCACCCAAGTACATACCTGAACAAGGTGCTGCTGGGGAGCTCCCAAGGTACACTGCAGCTCTGGAATGTGAAGACCAGGTGAGAGCCCAGGATCGGCCACAGGTACAGGGGCGGAGCCAAGTCAAGGCCATTTGATTGACACACAGGTATTGTTTGTGTTTCCCTCCTCAGTAAGTTGTTGTTCACGTTTCCAGGCTGGTCAGCAGGAGTCACCGCGCTGCAGCAGGTCAGGCCCCTCCTGCAACACCACAGACACACAACACGCTGACAATTTAATGTTGAACTGTGAATAAAAGTTTATTACATGAACTCAAAATATTATTTGGGGCTTTACAATAAAACTGACTAACTTTTCTACTTTAGAGTCCTGCAGTGGACGTTGTTGGTGTTGGCACAGCAACAGGTCGCATCATTATTCACAACATACGATTGGACGAGACACTGATGAGCTTCACTCAGGACTGGGGACCAATAAGCTCGCTTGCCTTTAGAACAGGTAGAGGCCCTTTGTTACATTTCCTTTAAGTGACCCTAACCTCTGACCTTTGACCCAGAGGGTTGAGGACCAACTTTCATTCGCTGGGGAAACCAGGCCTTCATCAAAAGGCTGCTGGTCTAGGCTTCATAGACCATTGGGTTCAGATCAGGGCTACAAACCTGAACCTGGATCTGTAAAACAAATCAAATTGATATGTGATTTGCTTTTCTGGTTCCTGTTAATATTTCTGCCGCAAAGAACTGTTGGGATGTCCTGATGGTGATGAATTGCAGGAGTCAGTCTGGAGGGAGCTAATACAGATGAATTTCTGCTTCCTCTTCAGATAGGATGTTTCTCATCTTTGGAATCTTGCGTAGGTGAAAGCAGGTTGTCCTACAGGCCTATTTTATTGAGGGACAAAGGACGTGTCTTGATTGAAAATGGTGCAATTCCCCAACAGTGGAGCTGGAGTCAAATCTGATGCAGTTTAGACAAACAACCAATCCAGACTCTCCCCAAATATTCAGTATGTTTCTTCCTATCAGATGGACCTCCCATCGTAGCATCTGGAAGTCCTCAGGGCCATATTGCATTTTGGGATCTGGAGCGCCGTCAGCTGGTGGCCCAGCAGAGACACGCCCACAGTACAGCTGTTGCAGCAGCAACCTTCCTGCACAGAGAGCCGCTATTGGTCACCAATGGCGCTGACAACGCCATCAAGGTAAGACAAACAGGGGGATGAGGATGGATGAGGAGGAAATCAGTTTTTATCCCCAGTAATAATCTTTCTTTTCTCAGGTTTGGATATTTGACCAGGAGGGGGGAGGAGCCAGGCTTCTGCGGAGTCGTCAGGGCCACAGTGCCCCGCCCACTACCATCCGTCACCATGGGAGCAATGGAAAAAGCATCCTTAGTGCGGGTAAATAAACAGCTTAAGCTCATCTATTGATACTTTGAGGAGCAACAACTTGAAGATGAGGCGTCTTATCTGTTAGCATGGCAGCTAACAGCTGTGTCCCCTGCAGGCCAGGACGGGACACTTCAGTCTTTCTCCACTGTCCATGAGCGATTCAACAAGAACCTGGGACACGGTCAGTTCAGCCTTCCAGCCAGACTGAGAACCAGGAACTGTTTTTTGATTTGTTCATTCAACTGATGTTCTTTGTTATTAGCAGAGTTTGGTCTGTGATCTATTTTTTTGTTACTGGGACTAACCAGCCAGTTGGATGTTGTGCTAAGCTAAGACTGCTCTGTGGGTGTGTATGTGTGTGTGGGTTGGTCCAGGGTCCATTAACAAGAAGAAAGAGCAGAAGAAGAAGAAGGGGCTGTCATATGAGGAGCTACGTCTTCCCGCCATCACAGCGTTCTCTTCTGGTGCGTCAGGGCTCTCTAAGTCCGCTGAGAAAATGTCCAAATAAAAGTTGATAGTGAATTTTTGTCTCTCTGTTTTTCTTAATTGACAGCTACTGCTCGTCAATCAGACTGGGATGGAATTGTTGCATGTCATCGCGGTCGCTTAGTAACCACAACATGGAACTACCAGAGGTGCACCATGGGAGCTCACCATTTGCAGCCTTCTTGCCCTCACAAGGCAGCTGTTGCTACGGTAACCCTATCATGACAAATTGGACAAATTCACTGACAGTTATGTCAGTTACTCACTTCCCTTTTCTTTCTCCAGGCCGTAGACATCACCTCCTGTGGTAACTTTGCTGTGATTGGCTCCTCTTGTGGACGCGTTGATATCTATAACTTGCAGTCTGGCTTGCATCGTGGTTGCTATGGCAACAGTGACAAAGGTGCACTCATCCATTCCTTGGTGTTGGTTGGTTCATTATCTCTGTCACTAATGCTGCTTCTCTGCTACAGCTCATAGTGGTGCTGTGCGAGGCGTTGCCACGGATACCCTTAATCAGCTGACATTCACTGCTGGCTCTGATTTGCTGCTCAAGTGCTGGCGCTTCAAGACCAGGAAACAAGAAGAACAGCTCAAGCTAAATGCTGCACCAGCTAGCATGATGCTACACAGAGACAGGTAGTTATAAGTGAGCAAAGGCAATTGGATGTTAGCATGATGCTACAAAGACGGCTAATTTTTGATTCTCCTCTTTCTTGATGTCAGTGGTATGCTAGCATTAGCACTGGATGACTTCACGCTACAGGTGGTTGACATAGAAACCAGGCGGGTGGTCAGAAAGTTTGCAGGTCACCATGGAAACATTAACGACATAGTAAGTTCAATATATCTAACAACTCACTCAAAGATGCTCACAACAACAGCTGAGTTTTGTCACTGACTCTCCTCAGACCTTCAGTCCTGATGGCCGGTGGCTGGTCACTGTGGCGATGGACTGCACCATTCGTACCTGGGATCTCCCCTCTGGCTGGTAAAAATGGAACAGTCCAACATGTAAAAAATGCAATAACAAACAAATGAATAGTAATAAGATTTTAAATGATTGTTTTACACGTTTATGTCTAATCATTTTCTGTCTGCAGCCTTGTTGACTGTTTCCTGGTTTCCATGGCGCCAGTGGGTGTGTCCATGTCACCAACCGGAGACTTCCTGGCGACAGCTCATGTTGACAGTCTGGGTGTTTACCTCTGGTCTGAACCCTTCAGCAACCCTAACCCTAACCCTGACCCATACCTGACATTCAGCCAATCACAACACAACTATTCTCCCTCAGGACCAATAGGAGCCTGTGTGGGCCTGTGGGACTCCGCCCCCTTCCAGCTGATTACCAACCAACTGTGGAGATGCTTCCAGGGGTCACAGTGGGGGATCCAGAGCAGGGGGTGAAATCAGAGGATATGGATGATGTATATGAGTCAGCTGATCAGTTGGGGGCAGAGCTGGTGACTCTGTCTCTATTGCCAGAGTCCCGATGGAAATGCCTGCTTCACCTGGATGACATCAAGGTGACAGATGCTTCTTTCACCGCTCTGACGTAACCATGGCAATGTCCTTTAAAGTGATGCATTAAATAGAGGTTGTTGTTCTCAGTTAATTTCTTTTAGCTATTAGTTGGCTGAATCTCTGGGCATTTCACGTTTCACTCGTTTGTTTCATTTTAATGGGTGAAAATGATGAAATGACAACATTTCTGGTTTGTGTTTGCAGAAGAAGAATAAACCTGTGGCCCCCCCCACAGCGCCGGCTGTTGCTCCTTTCTTCCTGCCAACACTTCCTGGCCTCACACCTCAGTTTACATCACCCATGGCAACTAAAGAGGAAGCACAGGTACCCCTGAAGGACCTCCACTTCTGTCCTATTCAATGTCAACATCCTGTTTGCAGAAACAAAAGGCAATAATGAGTCTTACCTTCCTCCAGTCAAAAGTTCTGCCCTGGGGTTTGTTGCCTCAAAGATCAGAGTTCATGTCTGCTCTGGAATCAGCTCTGGATTCTGGATCATGTAAGTATCAACAAAAACAAATAATCAGCTCTGATTGGTTGATGTCAGTTCACAGATGTTGAAGTTTGTTCCAAATTTTCTAAAGATTTAGTTGCTATTTTTTTTTTCTGGCTTTCCAGGTTTTGTCAAATAAATTCTAATTGAGCTGATTTTCTTTCTCTGCAGTTGATCATCCAGTTCGGCATCTGAAGGATTGTGGACCAGCAGCACTCTCTGTTGAACTCAGCTGTTTGAAACCAGAAGGGGGTGGAGCCAGCAGCCTGCTGCTTGCCTTCATCAATATGATTGACAGCATGTTGGCCAGTGGACGGGACTTTGATCTAGCTCATGCCTACCTGGCACTTTTCCTGAAGGTCAGTCAATAAAAACACAGCAGTCAGATGCATTACAGCTTTTATTGTGAAAACCTCTCCTCGGTTACTGGTTAACAGATTTTTGTTTTCAGCTCCACCTGCGCTCCTTGTCACGGGACCCTGTTGCCATGGCAGCACTTCTTCATCTCTCCAAAAGGCTGGAGGCAGGGTGGACAGAGCTTCGAGCATCATTTGACCAATCACTGTGTCTGCTGTCGTACACAAAGAGTGCACTACTCTGACACACATATTTTGTATCTTTAGTAAACGTTGAATCAAAAAAAAAAAAATTGGGGGTGAAATTTTTTTACCTCTTTAAAAGTAAAGCAATGTTTTGTCTGGAAGTCGACTTTCATGGTCCTGAAGGGTCAGGGTGTCATGGCATCACACTTTTTCAGTCATGTGATTGTTACAAAATTACCAAATAAAAAGATTCAAAATGTCAACTTTTATTTACCAAAACAAATATAGTGACTGACTTTTCTAGCAAACAGAAAAAATGCTATGACATCACTGATAATCACATCACTCAGATAGCCAGAGTTTGAAGGTCCGGTCGTAGGAACTGGTTGCAATCAGTTTCCCATCAGGTGACACATCAACACCCATCACCTGGAAACAAAGAGCAGAACAGCTGATGTACCAGCTGTCTCCACCAATCAGGAGCAAACATGAATCAGAGTGCTGTGTTGGTACCTTCCCCTCATGTCCAGCAAGTGTTTTCAGTGGTGTCCAGCCAGGGTGACTCCAAACCTTTGCTGTGTTGTCATAGGCACCGGTCAACAGGAAGTGACCATCTGTGGCTACACACAAGATAAATGATGTTGGAGAGAATTAGAACGTGCAGTAAAAAAAAACAAAGAGAAACTTAGATAAGACAATATTTACGTTGGAAGCGAACAGCAGACAACAGGTTCTGATGGGCGGGGACTGTGTACAGACACTTCCTATTTCTCAGCTCCCACACCTTACAGGTGTTGTCACCGCTTCCTGTTGCTAGGTGATACCTGAGGAAGAAACACAAGTAGACGTTACATACACAATACATTAAGATCTGATTTGGTCTTCTCTGAGGGGCCATGATGGCCCTGCTCATCTCTGATTGGCTGACCCGTTGGGGGAGAAATGCAGACTGTAGATCTCCCTCAGGTGTCCCTCCAGGAAGACAACGCAACGTCCTGTCCTCAAGTCCCACACCCTGCCAAACGCATCCAGCCCTCTGATTGGACAAAAGCCAGGGAAAAGCAGGGTCACACACACACACACACAGATGGGATTTGTCAACAGAAAGATTCAGTGACTGATAAATCTGAAATGCAGTGTAGTATCTCACCCAGTTGCAGCCAAAGATCCATCCTGGTGGAAGCTCAGGTCATGAACTCCTTTGCTGTGACCTTCCTGGTGCAAAACCTCCTCTCTGACCTCCAGGTCCCACAAACGCCACGAGTTATCATAACTACGACAGGGCCGAGTGTTAATACTCACAGGACGATTACTGATTAGTTATGTGATGATGATGAAGATGGTAGGTTACCAGGTTGTTCCCAGAAACCTTCCAGACGGATGCCAGGACACTCGAGACACCCGCTCACTGTGACCCTCGATGTCCGCCACTGGTTCGTCACTATAGCAACCAGAGAAAAACAGGAATCAATGACCATGAGAGAACGACTTGATCTCTGTCCCTTCAACTCATCTGCTTTATCTAACTTCCTCCTACCTGTCGAGGTTCCACAGCTTCACAGACCCGTCAGCTGCACAGGAGGCCAGGCTGACATCTGATTGGTCCAAATAGATGCCGGCCTTCGGGCGGAAGACGATGGCCCCTACATTGGTGTTGTGTCCTTCAACCAATCAGAGAACAGAAACAGACAAAGGCAGAGTTGCCTTTATAAAAGGGTGTTGTAACAGCAAACATATAGAGCAATCACTAAGATTATGAAGCTCCACCCACCTCTCAGAGTCCGGATCAAGTGACAGTCAGGGACGGACCAGAGTTTACAGAGGCCACTCCTGTGAAGGTGTTTTTTGTGGGGTGGGCGGTTAGTTGGCAGCAGGCAAAATTTCAAATGTTCTGTGTGTTGATGCTAACTCTGTGCTGGTCTAGTTCTAGTAGTGGGCGTGGCTTGTTACCAGGAGGCAGTTGCCAGCATTTTGGAGTCAGGGCTGAAGTGACAGAAGCTGATTGGCCGATCATCTCCGATCTGACTACAGAAGTTGTTCAGGTTCTAACAAAGAAGGGAATGAAGCTGATTATCTGAATGTGACTTCACGTTGTTCTGTCAAACTTAAAATCTTGGCAGCATGGTTGGTGGAGTGGTTAGCACACATGCTATGTTACTGCAGTGTCCCCAGGTTTGACACTGACCCGGGGATCTATACTGCATGTCATCCCCCCTCTCCCTACTTCCAGTTGGTCTCTCTGCCACCTACTGTTGTTATACTATATATATGAAAAAAAGCCTCTCGTCTCACCCTCAGACTCTTGTGAAGCTCTTGTTGCCGGATGGTTCTGGTAGCTTCTGAAACGTCCCTCTGAGCACGTGCAGCCTCTAGACGCCTCATTGCCCTGATGGACCAATCAAAGCAGGAGACAGCTCCAATATTTACAACATTTGTTGACCCCATTAAAACCTGGACTGATTCTTTGTTGGATTCTGAGCAGACAAGGAAGGCCAGTTGAACATGGACTCAGAGTTCAGACAGTGAACAGGTGAACAGAAAGTCCTCAGAATTCTCAGATTAGCCAGTTGTTTGATATCTCACCGTGGTAAAGAGTATTTGGCCAACCACAGCCGAGCATCCCTTAGGGAGGTGGAGCCTTCATGGTACCATGTCTGCTGGCACTGATTGGTCAGAAAGACGTGGTTTAATTTACAGTTTTCTTACTTGCAGTTTTGTTGTTTTTCATTAGTATTAGTGTGTGGACTGACCTCATCCTGTGATCTCTTTGCTCGCTCCTCATCCTTCCTGGACTTCTTCAGAGCGTCTGGGCCAACAACAGAGAGGACACTTCTAAGCCTGGACACAGAGACATTTGACTGTGTGAATGCCAGTCTAAGATTGGATATTCAAAGAACATGAATAGTGAATGAATAGTCCCTTTTGTTTTTGTTAATCATGTAAAATATAAAAGCACGCTTTGTACACATAAATTTGTGCTTAGACTTTTGTTTTAAAAAGCTGTTTTTCCTTCCACCTCTCTCGGCGGTCAGCTGGCCCTTCCCCAAACAATGTGATTGGCTCTCCAAGTGCCCGGAGCCCAGCCTTCACTTCTGCGTCATCAGTGGAGACAGTGATCTGTCGTGCTCGCCGCCGCCGTTCAAACTCGGCCAAAGCTTCTTGCTGACGCTCGCTGACCCGCTCCTCCATCTCCAGAGTCTCTCCTGCATAACATCATGGGAAATAGAGTGTAATTCTTGCACACATCAAATCATGCCAACTGTTAATAAGCATTATATATAGTAAATATGACCTACCTGAGGAAATATTGATGTTACCCGCCTCGATTCCTGCCTTCACTGCATCACTTCCTGCCATTGCACTGCTCATCATCTCTGAGCTCAGGCGTTCGCGCTCTTTATCCTCCAAGCTTCCATAAAAAACGCGACTCTTCTTCACGGCCGGAGCCACATCTTCATCATCTGACATTCTGACCAACTCTTTCTTCTTCTACTGCTGCTGCTGAACCATTAGAGGCTTGTGGGAAAACCACACAGGACAAACCTGAGACCTGAGACCTAACTAAACACAAAATAAAAAATAAACGTCAATGGTTACAAAACCAAAGAATTAGAAACCAGGAACCATCATTCCTGATCCGCCCACAGGCGGAGACAACAAGGGTTAGGGTCTGAAACATCCAGGCCCAAAACAACATTGAGGTAAACCAGAGAAAACTGAGCAACTCTACATACGTCCTGTCAGCATTAGCACAAAAACTGCTTCTCCCCATTCACAAAACGGCCCATTTTTGTATTATTTTCACTAACTTACCGACGAAGACAAACGAATCCACCGCGACGCTCCACTCAGTGACCCGGACGTCAATGTAGTTTCCGCTTCCGGGCCAGATGTTGCATTTCCGTTCGATCTCGCGGTAACTAACAAACAAACACGGAGTGAAAATCGGCAAGCACGACAGACCAGATCTCAGGTAAATTCTTTCGAATTCAACACGAGTTTTAACCCGAGTTTCCACATGCAGGAGGACCGTTTGCCGTTTAGTGCAGAGCTTCAAACAGGCGTTAGCCCATTAGCTTGGCTTCAGGCGTATTTGTTTTGTGTACTAGAGTGTAGTTTGGTTCATTAATCGATCTACAGATCAGAGACAGATCATCGGCGGCTCCAGGTTCAGCTGGCTAATGATTGTTAATTAATCTTTGATTGACTCTGAACAGAAATCAGGTCAAAGAGCTTCTCTGGCAGCGGAGCCTCATCATGTGATACCGGAAGTTCAGCTGGAACTGCGGCTGCTGCTCGGACTCTGATTCGTCTGTTAGGGTCACACACTTGTGACATCAGCTCTGACGTTTGTGTGTCTGCAGAAGAAGAAGATGTTGAGGAGAAAACCGACCCGTCTGGAGCTGAAGATCGACGACACAGAGGAGTTTGAGAGCGTCAAGAAGGAGCTTGAGGTTTAAATCACTGATACTAGTAAATATTGACTCAAAATCAACATTGTTAATAAAACTCTGAGTAGGAAGCTGTTGGCGTCACTGAACATTACTGGACTCATCGTTTCCGGTTCATACGTCACATTAATACAAGTTTTCTGCTGTTTGTTTTAAGGCCAGGAAACGTCAGCGAGAGGAGGCGGAGTCGGGAGGTGGAGTGGGTGGGGCCTCTGTCATCAATGTGGACATAATTGGGGGTGGAGCCTCAGCTTCCGCTTCGTCCTCGACAGCCGTGACAAGGACGGAGCTTATCAATGAGCGAATCGGCTACAAGCCCCACCCCAAACCGGCCACATTGCCAACACTATTTGGAAGTTTACAGTTTTAATGAAGATCATAAAAATGTTTGAGTGTTTTGTTTAGTTTAAAAACGAAAAATCTGATTTGTCTTAATTTATGTCACTTCCTGTTAACTTTTGCTTTTTCTTTACAATATTAATAAACTTTAAACAGATGTTGTGACAAATGAACAAAGTGCTTAATATTTTTTTTGATTCTTCAGAAATACAAACACAGCATCACCGAATGTTGAATAATTCAAACTTTATAAAACTCAGACTAAAGGCAGCTGGACACACAAAAATTTTCACTCCAGAAAATTTAAAATGCGTTATATTTTTATTTTCATCTCCCAACGGTTGTAAAAAACTTTAAATTGAAAAAAATAGAAACCAAGTATGAAATGTCCCTATTCAACAGTCAAACTGGAATAATAACTGATAAATCTGAAGTGTTTGTTTCTAATAATTTGTCAGGTTTAAACATTTAAAAGTCTGTTTCAATAAATTCATTTTGTTTTAACTTGGTAAAACGATGTGTCATTCATGTAAACAGGTAACAAGCATTTTATCAAAATGTGAAAAAATAAATGGTTATAAATATTCAACATTTTGTTTTGAAACCAAAGGTAAAAATGTGATGTCAGCTGAGTTCATATTTGTTTTATTTTGATCTTAAATGCTGGGGTAATATTCTGATAAACAAGGAAACAAAGGATTAGTGTTTCAAAGTTCAAAAGAGAAAGAAGATTTAACAGATGGAAAAAAAAAAAAAAAAACTGTAAAAACCTCTTTATTTACAGTCAGTAGCTCTGACATCACAACATTTAAGCTCCGCTCTCATGCAGTGCAGGAAGTAATTTGACCAATTCAAACTTGTTTCCTGTTTGTAGTTACTTAACATAAATATAACAATTTTACCAATTTTTACTTATTCAAAATTTTACTCTTAATTTTCAAATTTCAAATTGAAACAAATAAAAGAGAACAGTTCATTAATTTTGGTGACTCATTTTTTTGTGTCAGAAAACCGATCATTGTTTGGTCAGAAACATTTCCTGGAATTACATACAGAAAAAAATAAAAATAATAATAATAAAATAAATAAAATAAAGTTGAGTGGACAGTCTGTGTAATGACTGCCAGGCGATTTTTCAGAATAAAGGTCTGCTTCCTTCTAAACATATTGAGCTAAATGTGAGAAACATAGAAAAGTAAAATAAAAAATAAAAAAATAATAAATACTAAGTTTACATTAGTGCTGACGACTGATTGGTCCTCATTTAAGTGTTCCACCTGTTGACATGGTTACTGTAGTGATAGAGGTTTTGCCTCTTTCGTTTAGAGCTTTTTCACTTTTTAACAGGTTTGGAATTAAAAACTGGGAAAGAAAAACATGTTTTTGGTATTTGTATTTGTAATTTGACCGTAAACTCCCACATGCTCATGTTCATTCTCAGTCTGATGATCATCATGTAATAACTGATGATTCAGGAGGTCACATCTCAACAGGAACTCTCGCTACCCTGATGCTAATGAATTAGCCCAGTTAGCTTCTGTGTTCCAACCATATCATAGGATAGTTATCAGAAACCTAATCATCAACTAATGTCAGGTTCCAGATGCTAAATGCTCTCCTAGTGTTTTCAATAAAACTTGTCTAACCATGCCCACTTGAAAAAAAAAAAAGATGCTCAGCTGCTGAAGACATGATGATGTCATCACTTCTTCTTGATGGCAGCAAGGTCTCGTTGCAGCTCGGAGAACTTGGGCCTGTCCTCCGGATTGTACTGCCAGCAGCGTTGCATCACTTTGTACACATCATCAGGGCAACGCTGTGGACATGCCATTCTGTAACCTTAGCAACCAGGAGAAAGAGCAAATAGGGGTTACCATGGTTACTGGTCCTACCAGTTTAACAGTTTCTAATGAGACGAGATCTGATTCTCTGATCAAACTGAAACTGACGCTGTCAAGGAAATGTGCACAATGGGAAATGTATATGGATAAAATATGGGGGCAGGGTTTCCGCCACCTGTCTTTACCTTTTTCCACCTGCTCTCGGGCCTGCTGATTGGTCATCCCAGGATAAGGACACACTCCCAGACTGAATGTTTCCCACAGCAGGATCCCATAACTCCATACATCACTCTCTGAGCTGTAACGGCCTGCAGCAACAAATCAGAGTAGGACACACAGTTAACGACCAATTATGGTTTCAGCTGTGGGAAAGCTGTGTCAAAGCTGTGTCAGGTGTGGGAGAGGTGTGTTACCATAGTTGAGGGCTTCGGGTGCGGTCCATTTGATTGGAATCTGTTTGAGTCCTGATGAAGAGTAAACACCATCATCCTCCTGACGACTCATTCCAAAGTCACTGATCTTCAACAAACTGCCCTCCCCCACCAGGCAGTTCCTGGCTGCCAGGTCCCTGAGACAGAGGGGTGAAACAGGTGGACACAAGTTCAAATGCATGGAGACTTATGCAGACAGGTGCAAACAGGTGAGCTCAGAGACCTGTGGATACAGTTCTTGCTCTCTAGATATGCCATCCCAGCAGCGGCATCAACAGCAAAGCGAATGAGCTGTTTTGTCTTCAACTCGTCTTTCTTCTTCCGCAGAAAGGACAGGAAGTCTCCACCTGACAGACACATAGAGGGGTCACACAAATCCACTTAATGACAGACAAGTGAATATAAGTGATGCTCCACCTACCAGGAACCAGCTCCATGACAATGTATATTGGCTGCCGCTGGGTACAAACGCCAATCAGCTTCACGATGTTCGGATGGTCGTACTGTTTCAGGATCCTGCAGCCAGTCACAGAAAAGTGATTTAGCTGAAAATTTGGGATAAATTGGATTCCAAATATTGTCATTGTGATCAAGTTGTTGGGTATTTTTAGGTTCTTTTTGTCTCAGAGTCCATTGTTGTCTCAGTACCAGCTGCTCTCATCCTGTTATGTTAAAATATTTGCCCATTCCAAAGTTCCATTCCATGATTTTCTCTAACTTGTATTTTCTTCAGTGATGCTCAGACCTGGGCCTGCCGGATCCTTAACTGGACCCTGAAATCTCTCTTTAAGATGTTTTTGTTGTTGTTGTCTTGTTTTCTGCTGTTGTGTTTCTGTGTTATAGGAGTTGTAATCAGACCTGGCCTCAGACAGGAAGCGGATCTTCAGCTCAGGAGGTAGATCTTCTTTACACGTTTTGACAGCAACGGGGGTTTTGTCGCGCTGCAGCGTTCCTTTAAACACCTCGCCAAAGTTACCCTGGAAACCAGCAGACAGCAGGGGATCATGGGACACAGAGGCAATGAGCTGTAAGCTGTTTGAAGCGGAATTGTAGCTGCAGCTCACCTTTCCCAGCAGGTCCCCCAGAACCACGTCCTCATGGTTCAAGATCCATTTCTTGTCCTGGATGGAGGAAATTGCCTCAGTCAGGACATTGATCACACACTAACTGATTTTAACATGTTCATGCATGTTGGGGTGTGTATGTGAGTTGTTGCCTTGACGACAGGGTTGAGCAGCACAACTCCAGACTTCTTGGTGATGACCTGTTTGCTCGAGAAATGATGCTCAATGAGCTGAGGGATGGTGGAGAAACCTGTCCCTTCAAAACGATATTGAGTCTACCAGAGAGAGAGGAGAGGTCACAGGGGTCAGCTTAGTGAGGGTGAGCAGCAGAAAAACAGACCAAACCCTAGACCAGAAACCTGGTCCAGGTGAAATCAGCTTCAGGTGAGTTCAGATTGGTTGTGTCAGTTTATCATTCAGCTGTTGTCACATGACGTCGAGGGAGGCTTCGTGGATACGTACGTCAGCGTACTGGATGATGAAGTGCCGTCTTTGATCATCAGAAAACACAGACAAGACGTACTCGCCCGGTTTACCATGACTTTCCCTCACTAGGAAATCTCCCTGTTGCCGCAGTAATTCCTGAGCCTCGGTGCGGGGGATGGCACCGTGATACCACTCCTGCTCTGCCAGAGGGCGCTCCGATGTCGGGATCACATCAAAGAACTGCTGCTGGGGTCAAAGGCACACAAGCAGTAAAGATGATTAATAAAACCTGAACGGGGTCACAACAAGAAAGTGTAAACTGGTCACGACATCATAAGTCTGAATATCTCCAGTGATCTCACCGAGGAGGAGGAGCCCAGCATAGCTTTTGGAGATCGGATCATTCCGGCCAGGGAGTGTCGCAATGTGTCGAATCGAGAGCTCTTCTCCTTCACTTTATCCTAAAGACGCAAACCATCCATTTATAGCAATTTTTAAGGCAAATTAGCCTTTATTTTGAAAATCCTCTCAACTGGGCTTCCTGTGTGGGCCTCTGATCACTGATTAATCAAGAACTAAATATTTACTGTGGAGCCAACAGAGCGTGTATCATCCTCATAGGGCAACGCAGGGGGAGGCGGGGGTAGAGGAGGGGAGGTGGCTGCAGCAGCCATCTTAGCATCTAGCAGGGCTTTCTGGGAAGCAAGGCGGGCTTCAGAACCGCGCAGTGATTGGACGGCATGACGAAGCTCGAGCAGAGAGAGTTTTTGACTGAGGAGCAGGACACAGCTGAGGGTGAGAGACAGACAGAGATTCAAGACACAGAGATAGAGAGAGACACACACAACACAAAACAGAGTCCATTGTAAGACTCACTCGCTTCTCCTCTCGGCGCTCTGCTGACTTGTCTGGATCTTTTTGTCAAGGTCGTCGGCGAGGGCCTCCTTTGTCCTCAGATTCTGCTGAGTCAGTGTCAGCTCCTCTGTTGCTGATGACAGCCTTAAAGACACACAAATGAACGGAAAATGAATCACAAAGACAATGAGGAGGATGAAGTGTCATTTGTTTTTACAGAGTTAGGACAGAGACTTTTACTTTGGTGGCATACAGCACAGTTTTATTTTGTAGGAGCTCACATGGCCTGCAGGCTGTCAGCTGTCAATGTGTTCCAGAGAATCTCATTGGCTGGCAGGTTTTCTGTCTCCTCCAGCAGAGTCATGTCAAACTCCACATTTGGCTCTGGGGTTTCTGGAGACCTGGGAGAGAGAAGGAGCCACCATGGTAATCGGGCAGGTGTGAAACAGACTGTTACCATGGACACAGGCAGATGTCCTGACCTGTAGGCGTCAATGAAGTGTTGGTACTCCGCCAAAGGGTCAATCTGCTGAACTGCTGCTGAGATCTCCTGATGGACCTTCACGATCTCCTCTGTCAACAAACTGCTGATGTCACAGTATTCCTCCAGGATACTCTTTCTGCAACAACATGGGACAGATCTGAGTCCACAGCCATTAACTAGCCTGTCAGTTGATATACAAGTGTGTATGCCATTAAAATGGTCATGTGACTCACAGTGCAAGCGTCATGTCCTCCTGCATCCTCTGCAGGGCATCAAGCAGAGCAGGCGCAGCTTGATGTCGATGGTCATCCTGTTGTGTTTGAGCACCACACACCGCTAACACATACTGGTTATGAAGATTGTGGAGCTTTGCTGTCACTTTATCGTAACGCTCACGGGCTCGCTCTGCCTCGCGACCTGTGATTGGACCAGAGACAGGGGTAGAAGACTCCTCAGTATGTCCAAACCTTTAATCATCCTATGTTTTATGCATTAGAAAGCTGTAGAAACCTTTAGCCAGAGCCTCCCGGTATTTTTCTTTGGCATTGTTTGCATCACGGCTCAGCTGACGGTATGTTGCCTTCAGCTTTTCCAGGTCACTCCTGGTTACCTAGCAACAACAAACAACAACACATATGCAAAGTGGATGACATCACATCATCATCTACACTTTTTTCTTATTGAAGCAACTTTAGAACAGGGCAGGTTAGCTCTGCTGCTTCGCAACAGGAAGGTGGTGGGTCCAGTTCCCAGCCTGGGGCCTTTCTGTGTGGAGTCTTGTTTCCTCCCACCGTCCAAAGACATCATGTTACCATTTACTAACCATGTTTTACCAGAGTCTGTTTCTCCCACTTCCTCTCCTCTCTCTCCCTGTCCTCATCCTGCAGGTGGTCCTACATTTCTATGAACTTCATGTAGCATCATGTTCTAGCCTGCACCTGTGTTGAATATCCCCCTCTCCTGCTCTCATCTCTCCCTACTCTGCCCAACTTTGCCCCCCCCGTCCAGGGTGACCCTACCCTTGCCCAGAGTGAGCTGGGATTGGCTCCAGAACTCCCCGTGACCCAGACACTGATAAGAGATAGAAGATGAATTAATTTATGAGCTTTAGAGCAACATGGATAAATGAATACCAACCTCCTGTGATCCCTGACCTTTCACCCCTTAATGTTAAGATGCTATAAATTTTACCTGAAGGGATCACTACTTTGTTTTGGGATTGTCTGGTGTTTTACTTACACTTAGACAATATCTGCCCTCACCTGGATACAATCTAAACCTGGACAATATGAATTATGCCTTGATGGCATCAGCTCTTTTCAGCAGCCCCAGATTCTGATGCGTTTTGGAAAACATTTAAACCCCGCCCCCTGGGTGTTGGATTATTTCCCAGCAGACCTTATGGTTGTGGCTCTCCAGCTGCTGATGAAGACTCTGGTAACTCTTCTTCACCTGCTGCTTGTCTCGGATCAGGGTGGCGAGGCGGTGCAGAGGACCAGAATTAAGGTCATCAGCGTGACTCCTCATCACTCGCCCCAGCGCCTCCGTCTGACGAACTACCTGAGACCAGGACTGACAGAGAGACAGTGAGGTCAGACCAGGTCTGACACTGGGCCAGAGGCAGCAGCACTCAGGTGTGGACCTGGTCTTGATCTGGTCTGTACCAACAGGCGTATGGCTCACCTTGCTCACTGTGCTGACGTAGTCGGCAGCTTCCTGTTTCTCAGTTTGCTGAGTCATGCTGAGCAGCAGAGCAGAGTATTCCTTATCGCTCTTCACTCGCTGAGTCATGAAACGTTTCACTGTCTCCAGCAGCTGCAGGGACACACACACACACACACAGTGAGACAGACAGTGTCTCACACACACAGTGAGACACAGACACAGACTTTTACCTTCAGCTCCCAGTCCTGCAGCTTCAGAAGTCCCTCGTGGGAATTTTTAAGATCCCGACCAAACCCCATCCTGGATCACGGCAGCACAGGCACACAGACACACACACACACACACACACTCACTCACTCACACTAACGGCGAGGACGAGCCGGGAGTGAATCCATCTGTGGAGCAGAGTGGGGGGGTTAGAGTTAATACAGCCTCAGCATCACTTAGTCTTGAGGTGGGGGCCAGGTTCTGATTCACCCTGCAGGTTGTCATGGTGACAGCATCAGTCCATGGTGACATGACAGACACACCTGTGTGATTCGTTAACACATTCACATGTGTTGTGTATTATCACATCATTATTCACAACTTTTAGAAAACTTTTGTAAACCCTCAAACTCTCCGAGCTAAATTCTACTGGAAATAGAGAGATGAACAATGAATAAAAAAGGTAATTAAACAGGAAGGTGGTAAATAACGGAAAAGGGAAAGGAAATACGAGCTCCATTAGCTCCAAAGGCAGTCAGTTTGTTAACTGATACTGAGAATTAACAATTAACTACCAACATAAACAAACAGAGTTTCTTATAAACTGATACTTTACACGTCTCTGGAATCTTTTAACAAAACCCTTTCGGACTATTTTTGTTTTTTTTGGGGGGGGTGTTTTTAAACTGTGAAACTTCTAACAGAAGCTAAGCTAACGCTAGCCGCTCCTCATTAATTCCAGTTGGAATTGTCCGGAGAAGCTAACGTACTCGGACCGTTAACCCGAACCGGACCGAACGGCACGGACCAACATGGACCTCCGGCTCCCCGACGGCCTTTTCCTGCCCATCCTGCCGGCGGACGGAGGCCGGCTGGGGGCTGAAGGAGGAGTGGGACAGTCGGGAGGGGGCTCGCTGTTTCCAGCTTCTCCTCTGCCGTTTTCAGCCACACTAACGCACCGGGAAGCGGCTTTTTCCGACGGCACGGTCGCTGTCCGGTCACCGGGCTCCTCTGCTGTCCTCAGCCGGGAACATCTTGTCCTGTTGTTGGCGTTTTTCTTCCAAATTTCCCGGTTTCCCCTCCGGTTGTCCTGCCAAAGAGCTAGGCGGCTAACGGTTAGCAGGGAGGGGCTTCCGCGGGAAACGGAAAGAGGGGGGGTATTTTTTTTCTCTTATATATATATATATATATATATATAAAACAACAACAACAAAAAACAAACAAACATTAAGCCCATAAGAAAAACAAAAACATCAACATGATTAAAAAATTAAAAAGACCCTAACCCTCAACCCTAACTCCTTACACCTTCACTGTTATCACCTGATGTTACCTGATGTTACAGTCACCCATTCTTCTTAAATCGGGTATGTGCAGTATGAAAAGGTATAAAAGGTGATTTTGATCGTCCCCGGTCTTCAAAATTTTCTTGATTCTGATGGTTGAAGAAAAAATTTTTCACACAGACAACAGACAGAAAGTTGAATCGGTCTCTTCAGTTGTCCAGCTGTGGAGTCAGGAGTGAATCAGATCACAACAGGTATTTGATAATATTCATTCACTGTGACCAAACCCCTTCACATCTGTAATGTTACAGCTTTCTCTTTGTGTATATATATCCCATCTCAATTGGATATGGAATGGAATGCTTGTATTGTCATTATCAATCAGCATAATGAAATTTAAATTTACGTTATATTGCGAAGTTTTTTCCCCCCTTTTTTATTTTCTCATTATTACATTTCTTGTCATATGGCACTGTTAAACCAAGACAAATTCCTGTGTACGTTGTACAGTTGGCGAATAAAGAGATTCTTATTGTGCCTCTTTAGGCCAAAATCGTTTTCCTGCAGAACAGACTGCAGAGCGAAGGAGCAGTTTGACTCAATGATCAGTAGAAAAGATTTCATTCGGTCAGACACAACAGACTAACTACTCATCACAACCTGAACACTGAGCCAATACGAGCAAAGTGTGGGCGAGGCCTGGGGCTGGAATGAGACACAGAGAAGTTTCTGTCAGACCGGTTACTGCCCCCCCCCCAACATCATCAGTTCACACTGACAACCGCAGACTGATCTGATTTGTATTTTATTGTTTTTCATTTTCTGTATTTTTTACAAATTAAGTACGAATCAAATAGTTGGAACAGAACTAGGGCTGAGTATAGGTAAGGCATAGCTGATAAACAAATGAAACATTTAATTCATAAATAAATGATAGTAGGCATAGTGGTTAGTGCTGTTCCCCAAAATAAGGAGGTCCTGGTTTGGTTCCAGCCCGTGGCCTCCACAGACATCCTGTTTGGGTTAATTGGTGACTCTAAACTGTCTGTAGGTCTGAGTGGTTGTGGGTCTCTGTCTGGACACCTGTCCAGGGTGACTCCACCCCTCGCCCAGAGTTTGTTGGGATTGGCTCCAGAACCCCCCATGACCGGGAAACATATCCGAGGTATGGATGGATGAAATAAATAACAAATTAGTAAATGAGAAGAGATCCCTCCCCCTAACCTAGCCAAAGGGGGGGGGGGGGGTCTGATGATTCCAAGGTATTTATATTGGTATATTTATATTGGTCCACGATGTCCACGTCCTTTCCACATATGACGTCTAATTTAGGAGCGTTCCTCCTTAAATCTACAAACATCAACCATCTCCTTTGTCTTGGAAACATTTAACTCCATTAATGGATTATCAAAGCATTGTACAAGATCAGAGGAGGGAGGGGGGTGATATCAAAACAACATGGTGGTGGGTGTCAGGTTTGAGGCAATAGTGGTCGAGCATAGAAAATGCCCTGTGAGAGCAGTGAGACAGAGAGAGGGAGTGTCGTCAGGTAGAACAGGTTTGGGCGAGGCGCTCAAGTGAGCTTCATACACAGTGAAAAGGGGAGAGAGAGAGAGATTTTTAAAGTTTGTGTTGATTTCTTCAGTTTGAGATTAATTCCCTTCAGCAGAAGAACAAGATTAAAAACCAAAGAAGAGGACGTTTTCTCCCCTCAGGACAAATCACATTTAGAAGAAGACACAATACCTGCAGATTCTGGACAGGTGAGTCCACGTTCCAACATCCAGGTTAAGCTGAACAAATACACAAGTTCTTTAGCACACTACAAGTATACAAATACTTAAACACACTACAATTAATTTAACACAATAAAAGTAAGTTGCCACAGTAGAGGAACAAGTAAGGGAGACCGGGTGTGGTTGTAACATGGGCAGAATAGAGAGATAGGAATCATATGATCATTTCAGTGTTTACCAGGTTCATCCCCAATCGCACATGGTGGTTGTCAAGCCTGGAAACAGGTTCAAACTGATTTTATTGATTGATATTTTTTTTTACCAAAACTAAATGTTGTTTAGTACTTACACAGTTGGAGATAAAATCATGTGACCGAGATTAAATTGTACCTTCTCACGTGAAATGTGACATTTGCTAATACAGTTGGCTAAACAATGGCTGACCAGGGTGGGGAGGTTTGTAACATTTATTAAAAGTGTTAAAACAATCCCCTTACATAAAAATAAGAACACGTTTTAATAATTATACAGCATGCCTAAGCAGTGGGAAAGAAAGACTGAGAGGTTTGCCTGCTGATGAAAAAAAACAAAACATCTTATGAGGTCATGAAGATGGTCAGCTCAGCCAAATCAGTGAGAAGGAACATGAGATCTGCCATGTAACACTGAGCAGAGACTGCTCAAAGCCAAAAGAAGTGAGTTTTTCATACAGGTGCTGTGTAGTGTTCATAAAGCACTCACACTGTGATAAAAGTTTGTTCTAGCAGACATCATAATCTCTCCTGGGTTTTAACAGAGTGTGTTTGAGTGATGGTCAGTCATAGAGAGACAGACATTGTTCTGAAATGATTTTTTTTCCAATGCAGCTGTTTTGAACCATATTATTCTGTGTGGTCTCAGTTTATGCTTCTTTTGTCTAATTGTTAAAACTCTCCCCAACACGTGTTAACCCTAACCCTGGTAATGTAGTAGGTTGTAACCTACTACATTACCAGGGAGCAAATGTGGGTATTTGGTATTAAAGTTTGAGAGCTGTCGTTCAAAACTTCAGCGAGTCAAAGGTGCTGACGCAAAAAGTGTTCTATCCTAATGCGACCTCCTTCAACACATTACAATTACTTTGACACAACACACAAGTACTTTAAAATGCTACAAATACACCAATACTTTAGCACACTCTCCCATCCAAATTTCCTGTTACCCTCCTGTACTTCCTGTCTTTCATACTTTCATACTTCCTTCTGTACTTTCTGTCTCTCTCAGTCAAGGTTGTGTGACAGATTCTTTCTCTCTTTTCCTCACAGCCCCGAATGACTGATTGATTGGTTAGTTTCAGCCCCACCCTCCTGTGACAACAGCCATGTCATCAAATATCAATGTCTCCTTGGACAACCCATATGGTCAAGTAACCATTCCGCGGGCTAAGCTTCACAATCCTGATGATGTTGGCACAGTGATAGCCAATCCACTGGCTATCAATGGTAACGATGGGAACCCATACGCTGTGTCGAGCTCCGCCCCCCCACCGCCATATTTGGTGAAGGAAGATGGTGGAGGGGAGGAGGAAGGAGGAGGGAGGTGCCGTGCTTGCTGCTATCGCTGTAGGAGGACGAAGTGATCGTGTGATGTGAGCATCACATTGTGACGCAACATGGCATCACTATGACAGAATGTAATACGACAACACCTGGAGGATTGTAGTAATCTTAAAATGACAATGAAGGAAAGAAACAAAACAAACCAATGACACAACTCAAGAAGGAAGGAACAAGGGAAAGGTTTACAATGAGGAAACTGCTTCCTTAGAGGTGGCCAGTTTGTATCAGTTAAACATTAAATAGCGTGTAAGGGGATGATGATGATGATGATGATGATAATGATGATATTGATGCTGACAATGATGACATTGATGAATATGATGGTTATGAAGATTATGACAGTGATGGCAATGCTGATGAAGATTACATATTTATATTCAATAACATTTAATGACAAAGTTAAAATGTCACTGTTTTTATACAAAACAACTTTTCTGTGAAATAAAAAAAACAATTGATCAGGTGATTGAGTCCAATACAGAAATATAAACACAACATCATAACACATGAGCCACAGCAGGAGGCGGGGCTGGATGCTCACACTCAGTTAAGGAGATAAAGAGATACAGGTGAGAGGGTGGGAAAATTTCATCATCACAGATGAGAAACTTGAAACAGAGACTTTCAAAATAAAGGTGGAAGGCACACACAAAGACTTAACAGAAGACTGTAACTTGGTGGAAATTTTCACTGAGCTGTAACCTGATAGGTTGACAGAGCAGCCAATAGAAATCAGCTCCACTTTGTAATGACTGAACAGGTTTCAGGATCATCTCAGGTTCAACAAGTCCGAACATAAATAAGTTATCAGTTATCAATCAGTTATTGATTTGTTTGTTACTGATTAAAATAATTTTATATCCCTGTTTTTCATAAAATTTCTAATTTCTACGTTTGTAAAACAAGTTTGTGTGTTTGGATTATAAGATTATTTGTGCATATTGAGCAGTCGTGTTTGTACAGCAGGTTTTTGTGTTTGTGTTATAGGTTTGTGTGCTTGTGCGACAGCCTTCTGGTATAACTCAGTGTTGGGCAAGGGAGGATGAATTATTGATGGAAGTGACTCTCTCTGAGACACACAGAAGGACGCGAACAACAGAGAGAGACAGCAGGAATAAAGAAGATAACTAGAGGTAACAAAAAGATATAAAAACAGCAAAGAAGAAGCAAGGAAGAGAAAAAATAAACGACAAGAGAAAGGAGGGAACGTGAAAAGGAAGCAAACAAAGACAGAGGAAATGGAACTGGAATAAAGGGGAGGAGACAAGTGATGAAAAAAACCTCAGAAGAAACAAAAATATAACTATAAAAAATAACAAAAAGAGAAGAAGAAAATGTGAAGAGGAAAAAAACAGGTGAGTCTGACCAATCAGACTGCATCACCCTTATATGTCACTGATTGCTACCAATATAATATATTTGAATGCTGGTCTGATGCCTGTCTGTACCTGATCCTGATCCTGAGCACTTTTTTTTATTCCAGGAAAAAAAATGTCTGATGACAGAAAAAAAGAACAGGAAGTGACCTGTCAGCCCATTCCCCCTTCTCCACCCTCTGTTGCTAATGAGACGATGATGTCATTGAGGAGGCATGACCTGGTGTGCATTGTATGCTTTGGCACCTACGACTTGGCAACACGGTTGCCACGGCGACTGCACTGTGGACATGCCTTTTGC
Organism: Echeneis naucrates; assembly: GCF_900963305.1. Classification (NCBI taxonomy): domain Eukaryota; kingdom Metazoa; phylum Chordata; class Actinopteri; order Carangiformes; family Echeneidae; genus Echeneis; species Echeneis naucrates. Next base: position 20,357,061 of record NC_042522.1, read on the forward strand.
CAGGCGTGTCTGAAGAGGCTGGACACAGTCATCAATGAACAGGTGAGTGATTACATCATCACCAATCACCTGAGTTCAGCTCCTGCTGGAAGAGACCTAATTACAGGAAGTAAAAAACGTGGTCCGGGTCTTGAACTGTGTCTGAGTCCGGTCCTGGTGACAGATTTCATGTTTAATGTTTGTAATGTTTAATTTAATGTTTTAAGTTCACTGATGACAGAACCTGCCCCTCCAGGTCTGGATCCCTTGTCCACAGTGTCGACAGAACACGCCCCGGCCCCGTGGTGGAGCAGCAGGTCTGGACCTAGACTTGGCCTCCTTTCTGGGAGTGAAGGCGTCCTGGAGCTCCGGTCTTCGTCAGGGTGTGGCAGCCGTAGATACAGTGCAGGATGGAAAGCTTTGGCTGGGGAAAGAGGTCACGGATGATGGCTGGTCACACGGAGGTCTGGCTGAACCGCGTTTCCATCGTTACAGCAACTGCTGCCCACCGCTGCCCTCTTGGCTGTGCTGCTGGTTCTGCTCCCGGGGGCAGGGCTAACGCAAGGGGACAAGCTAAGACTGACCAATCAGTGTGCTGCTTCACTTCTATGGTGTTAGTAAACGTTTTCCTCTTTGACTGATGTAAAAAAAAATTATCATGTAGAAAAATTTAACGTGAAGAAAAATTAAAACAAATTAAAAACAAAAAAGATGGACTGGGATGTCCAATTACAACAACATTAAAATAATTATGAAGAACAAAAAAATCGCTTCATTATCATTTCAGACTCAAACACAGAACAAAAGTTAAATATTTTCACTGTTGTTAATGGATAGATTGTTCTCTGTGCATGTGATAATTATATCAAAATAAACAGCCTTGAAAAAATAACCTTTTTTTCACCTGTTTTTATTTGAATCAAAAGAAAATTATAATAAATATATTTAAAATAATCAAAAAAACTAAATGGCCAACAAAAGAATCCTGATGTGCTCCCACTGCTCCGATTGGACTGAATCAATAGGTGTCAACGTATCTGGTGACATACTGACTTGTTTTGTGTGAATGTTTGTTTTGGTCATTTTAAAAGGAGTGAGCAACATACAGACAGAATAGAAACAAAGAGAGAGAGAGATGTTTGGCATTTTCCCTGCATCACAACACAAAGTTTTCTGGGAGTTTTGAGAATAATAAATAATAAAAGGAAAACATTTCCTCTATGTCCATTACATGTTCGTCTTAATTATCCATACTTAAATTGTCTAGTCATTGGGCTGCGTGCCCAATCAGAGGCTGCCAAGCCCCTCGCCCACTCTGATTCGCTGTCCTGGCTGCAGATTGAAGCTGAAGCCTTTGGGAGCTTCAAACAGAAGAACGATGGTAGAGCCGAGGTTAAACTCCCCTACAGCCTCCCCTCTCTGTAAGGCCACACCCCCTTTATCTATAGAGACCACGCCGCCATCACCTTCTGTCTTCGTCACCTGGTCACTGATGGCAACATAACTGTGATCATGAAAGGAACCTTTACTGTAGCGAGGCACGTTTGTCTGAAGTTCCTGGTGACAAATAAAACAAAGAAACAATGAGATACAATAAAGACAGAATTTGTCACAATATCATAAGATGAACAATCTCGACAATTCATTATAAACACAATCTCAATGAGATCAATATTAATAATCTATTAAGTTTTCTATTGATGTTTATTATGGTGGTGACTTAAAGTTATAAATGAGACTGAGATCAATTGATTATTGGAGGATGTAAACCGACTCACCTGGTCGAAGTAAACCCTGATGGAGCCAACGTTTGTGGCCCCAACAGCTGTTAATGAGAAGAAGCCATGCTGCCATTGGCCAGTCAGCACCACACGCTCGTTAAGACAGAAGAGTTCTTTAACCCAACGAGCCACTCCTGGGTTGACTGACATTAAAGAGCCTAGTGAGAGAGAGAGCGAAAGTGAGGACTGGAGATCAGGTGACAACACACATGAACAGGTGAACAGACTCTCACCAGGGAAGTGTCGTCGAAGCTCCACACTCCAGTCTGTCGGCGAATGGAAACAGTGATAGTCACCTGGAGCCAGGTAGACCACGACGTGGAATAGGTCATTATCAGGGGACGACAGGAGTAGGTCCTTGAAGGAGGAGGAGGAGGAGCCTAAAGAGTGAGGTAACAGATGAGTCACATTTAAATTTTTATTTATTTTTTTTAAACAGATCATTGTTTCTTCATCTTTTTATTGTTTATCTATGTCAGTCTCATCTCTCATCTCAATCAGGCGGTTATGTCAGCTGCGCTGGGCTGGAGTGGGCGGTCCTTACCATTGCCCCGTCTCTTTTGTGGACCCAGAAAGTTCTCCAAACTGTAGGTGATCCCCTTCACTTGCTCCACTTCCGAGTTCTTCACTTGACCAAAGTGGAGGATCCTCCCGTCAGCTGGAGACACCTGGCAGCCAATGAGCTGACGTTAAACACAAGCAACAACGCCGTCTCACAGCCTTCAACATCATCATCATTATCATTATCATTATGAGGGATCAAAATGAGAACTGTGACCTACACATCTCATAACACACTGAGTCCATCTACTATCGTGTATGCGTTTTGAAAAGAACAAGGAGGAAGAGAAGGAGGCGGAGTTACCAGGCATGAGGAGGTGCAGAGTGGTCTGACTGTAGGTTTGAGACGTCGGCGGAAGAACTCCCCCAGGTTCCGGTAGTGATGCAACTCCTCCACTGCCGCCTCCTGTGTGTGCGTGTGTGTGTTGGAGAAGGGCGGAGCTATTATTATTGTTGATTATTGTTTTTCTGTTAATGATTTTTTTCATTATTGACCTGCATGTTGACCCCAAAGGTCCAGATGTAGAGCGAGTAGATGGGTTTCCTCATCCAGGTGGGAAGATCAACGCCGTTTATACGACCCCAAGCCCGAGAGAGGAGGCGTGTTGGGAAGGATCGGTACAATGCCACCTGGGGAGAGAGAAGAGGAGATGCTGACAGGCGACCACCACCATCACCATCATCGGAGGAGCAGGAGGTGGAGGATGAGAGAGAGGGAGAGAGAAGATAGGACAGGAATTCATTCAAGTTCTGTGTGACTTTCCAGGTGTGCACAGGTATGTGAAGATGAGGATGTCCATATATGGTTGTTTCCTCCCTCCCTCTTCCCTTCTGTCCATTCAGTCACTTTAACAGCCACTCTTACCCGATTGGCCAGCGGTCGCAGACTGCTGACAGAGAGGATGTAGCAGAAGAAGGCAATTGGCCGACAGCACCAAGGGGCAGGACGACGTACACCGCTACTGAGTGTGCTCAAATGGTGACGAAGAGTCAAATGAGGCACCTGGAGCCTGATTACGATGATGACATTTTCAGGGGCGGGGGTGGTCAGAAGGATGAGGAGGGATAGCAGAGATAGGAGCAGACGTACAAAATCCAAACAAAGACATTTAGAAAAACAAAGTGATGGAGGTCAGGGGTGAAGTGAGAGTCTGACTACGCCTCTAATTCCCAGCTAGTCCAAATATGGTGAAAGGGGCACTTGAGACTTAAATTTGTGTTAGTTTGTGTCAATCATACACTCACCAACCTGTCAAAGCAACCACGCCCCCAATTCCTCATAACGTTAATCTCATTTAAAATATGAACAAACTGAAAGTCTGCAGGAGGTACCAGTCTGACTGAGAACGGTGACGAGGAATCAGCGATGGGGTCAATAATAAAAGCTGACCTCTAACTGTTGTCATGGCAGCTGTTTCACAAAGATTGAGTTTCAGACTGAGTCTGATCCATCCCTGAACATGAGCAGCTAACTGGGTTAGCAGTGGATCAACTAGAAGCAGGCTAAGCTAGGCTGAAGTACCCCCCCCCCCACCTGAATCGTGCTGTCGCTCTTATCCTCGCCCCGCCTCCTCCGCTTCTTTCCCGCCCTCTCTCACCGTTGATCGCACGCCTCCTCACCTGCCTCAACAGGTCTCGCGACCGACGCTCTTCGCCGCCTATGGGGCGGCGGGAAAAGAAGCTCACCATGAGCGCGCTCCCGCCACCGGAGCGGTAGATGAATGATACATCTGGAGCGTCACACGTTAAACCGCAGGAGGAGAGAGGGCGGGAAGAAGGTACACTGAGAGGAGGAAGAAGAAATGACCGCGATGGAGAGAGGGAGACAGATTAACAGGGAGTGGCCCCGCCCCCTTCTAGCTGTCCAATCACTGCGACCTTTAATCATTTCATCCTGTTTGTTTTGTTATAAAGGTGAAATAATTTATCACAGAATTATTGATTATATTTCAGGAAATGTCCTGTCATTGATGGCGTGCTGGACATGGCATCAATGACATCATCATCTCCAGTTACTCATTGACCAACCAGGGCATCCTCTCAGGAAACAAACCAATTAGGAGAGGGGCAGGGGCGGGGCTTGCGTGAGGTGATATGAGTGCAGTGACCGTTTAGTGTGACATCACTGTCACCTTTCACCCAGTGAACCAATCACACTGTTGATCAGAGGCAAAGACACTAATGAGTCCATCCAAGTCCCGGACCTGAAGGCTGCAGGAAGGTTCATCTGACCTCACAGATCAACACTGAACTCGGAACTTGTGTGAAAACAGTTTCATAAAACAGGTGACTGAAATCAAGTGATCTGGTTGGTTGATAGGTGTTATATGATAAATACGCCTATGACATAAAATTAGTTTTCACAGACCTGTATCAAAAACAAAATGGGTATGTAGCAATTATTTATTAGCTATGGAAACCTAAGCAAAAACAGGGAAGATGGATGTGATGGAATACTTGTTAACTGTTGCAGTGAGGACAGCCGGGAGGACCTTCCTTTTGTTTTTATTCAAAGATGTATGTTGGTGAAAAATAAACATCATCATGTGTCTAATAGAAAAGCAATATTGCACTTCAGTCTGTGCAATGAACTTTTTTCCTCATACATGGATGTCATCAATTGTCTGCTTCATGTTGGGCCAAACAACACCTGAGCTATAATTTAAGCGTTGCGTGTCATGTAAAATGGGGGACTTGTTGTACGACCTGTTGTGTAAAATGTTGTGTTACCTGTTGTGCTACCTGTCAAGTCATCAGTTGTGAGTGTGAAAGTATGGAAGAGGACAGAAGAGGAGGTAAAGTCATACATGAAAAAAAAAAGGAACAGGAGGAGGAGGAGCAGGTGTGTCTCCTACCTGTGTGGGTGTAGCAAGAATGGGTGGGGCTCCATCCTCCTGTCGTCCCCTTCCCTTGTAATGCTGGTAACCAAGGTAACCACCACCTGTCACCAACAGAAGGGGAAGAGGCCGGGGGCGAGGCAAGAGACCACGGACTGAGGGCAGAGAAGTTTCAAGAAGGAGGTTCACCAAACACGGTTTCAGTACAGCTGATTTGAGGTAGTTCTGTCAGCTCTGAGGGGGCTAATTCGGATTCCAATGCCTGCATCATGACTAGAAAAAGCCAACATTAAGGGAGATTCGATACTACATTCAGTGTGGAAACAGGTGACAACAAGAGACTTTTTTAAATCTGAAATTAGAAATCATCAGCAAATGTATGATGAGTCTGAGCAGACCTCTGAGCGAAAAAAGACTGCTACAAAGAAGAGCATAGAAAAGAACTAATGTTGGAGAAAACTGCAGCTTGAGTCAACGCATACATTTTTGTGATTGACTAAGGAGACGTATTTACCTAATATTTAATCACACTTGTAATGTTATAGGTGAAGTCAACTGTATTTAATTTAAGATTAATTTTCCCTTACGTGCAATCAAGTGAAACTGGAACAGCTGCAAATGAAATATAAGAACATAATTCAAGCAGGTGAGGCTCAGGCATTATTGGCCCATCTGAGGCAATCAACTCCCAGGACACAAGTGCTTTCATAAAATATAATAGTCCTAGGGCCATATGTTTCTTATATATATATATTTATACATTTGCATATAATTAGCTTTCATGACTTTTTCATTTGTCACGTTCTGATGGGAATATTTGCCCTGGGCCAGCTCATAACACAACAGAACTCCTTGCAGTTATAAGTGGGCTCCACAAAACAACTATTATGCCAAATAGTAGTTTGAAGTAAACTAAAACATAATCCTCAAAAGAGGATGAGGATGATGAAGTCACTTTTTTATTCTACAGTATTCTACAGAGGCAAAATCTTGGTGTTATGTTACTACAAGTCATCTTCCCATTCACATTTCCTTCCATTCTTGTGTGAAAGTGTGACATGAAGCCAACACTGAAGTATAAATGGAGTATCCACCAATTTCAACAGCACAGATGAACACAGTGATAGAGTAGTCTTCATATAGAATCATATGATTGAAGTACTTAAATATTTCCAGTTACAATAATTAAAAAAGGACAACAAAACAACAAAACACAGGCATGGAAATGCAGTACTTGGACTGACAACAACACAACAATTCTGAGATTTCAGATAGAAACAACACAACTGCCATAACTGTAACACAAGATACAAGATAAAACATCAGTTTGTTTCCCTTTGTGACTCAGAAGGAAAGTTTTTTTCAGACCCCCTGACTCTTCTTCACCTTCTTGGACAGAGAAGGACAACATTTCATCTGTACATTGAAAGCAAGTAGAGGAAGAGAACTCACCTGTGGACAAGCTGCGCTGCTGACGGCAGCTCAGAGGAAGAACTCTGACCCTGAAGAGGAAGAAAACAGGGAAAAGTCATTGCACAATAATATAGAAACATGATATATTCTGAATAGATTAATACTAATTACAATATATATTAATACTAATATATCCTGAAGAATTATTGTTTATGACATACAATAAACATATTATTTTATATATGGTGTAGAATAAACTTTAAAAAAGATAAAGAAATTAAGAGTCTCACACATAAGGCAACTTGATTTATATTTAAAAAATATGGTTAAGTTATTAAGTTATTATTGCATGTTGTGATAATAAAGCGATCTCTTATCTGACGTTATGATATGACCCAACATGTGTCCTATTCCGCTCAGACAGGTTTGTCAATAAAAAGTGAAAACTATGAACAAACAAACAAATGGCAGCAGCGAACCGAATCAACATGTTCAGGTAATTCATCTGTTTAGACATTAAAACCGAGTAAACCCGACAGACCGAGTTCTGAGACCTGAGCCGAATCTGTAATCTCTGGAACACACACAGGCCTCACCTGTCTGACGTCACATTTAACCAACCGACTGGAAACTACACACCATTAAATTTAAATTAAATAGTCATTTTGAGTTGAATCTGGTGGTTCCAGCCCAAACCCACTCAGTTTCGCGAACAAAACAAACACGTCAAATTGTGTTGAGTTTTCAGCCGCGTGGTCACGAAGGAAACAAATGATTGACTCATCACGAAGCGGTCGCTGTCATGTGTTGATAAAAAATTAAAATTAAGAGAAAAACCTGCAAATCACTTCGCGTGCACACCACACGGCCGCCGCCATGTTGTTTGCGGAAGTGACATTAAGACGTCGTGCGTCATGACCAATGCTCCTTCTGACGCCATTCAGTCAGCCTCAGTTTCTTCACTCTGATTGGCAAATATGTTTTACTGGAATTGAAGTGAATTAGTATGAATAATAAACTCTTATATCCACGTCTGTTAATTTCCTGAGCTGCTGATTGGACCAAACAGCTAAAATTAATGATGTTGGCATTCAAGATAAAAGTCAAAAACGTGTAAATAAACTTTTCACCTGCTGCCAGGAGAAATAATAACAATAAATGTCTGACCAGAATCAAACTTTATTTGTTCAAAAAAATAGAACAATTTTTGGCAGAAATATATATTACACTTTAAAATGTTCACCATTGTGCACTACTATACTGTAGTGCTTGTATTGTGTGTGAATGTATTGGTGTGTGTGTGTGTGTGTGTGTGTGTGTGTGTGTGTGTGTCTTTACACTTGACATCGTCATCATTATATCATCAAATGGTAAAAAACTATCAAAATATTAAATATTCACATTTCAAACAGCTGACACTGTAAAAAAACAAAAAAACAAAAACAAACTGAAAATCAAGTTCCCAACAACAAAAACAGCGTGCTTTATGTTACTGTGGTAACATGACAGTTAGCAGGTGTGATAGCAGCTCATGTTTGTTCGGCACTATGTCAGCCGACTTGAAGTAATGTCACACTTCACACATCCAGGCCCTGCCTTGTAAGAAAGTCTTCAAGCGCGCTCAGACGCTCCACCAGCTTGACGTCCAGATCTGCATCGTCATCACCGCCACGGCAATGCCGCCGAACTGCTGCCCGTTTCCTGGGCACCATGGGAACAGGAAGCCCTAACAAGGAAAAATTAAGCTAATGAAGACATGTTCTGTTCTTTACATCTAAGCTGACTCTACACCACAATTCCCTTTGAACGATGTATCCCAGCATACCTTGCGGCCTCTTCCTTTTTCTGGGCTGAGTGAAATCAGGGAAGAGAAGAAGTCGGCGCCTCCTTTGCTGACCAATTAGGAGCAGTGCTCCATCCTTCTCCCGGGGCTCTTCAAAAATCGTCTCAAGACTTCTGCAGGATAACAGCAAAGCATGCTGGAAGATCTAATCTGACAAACACAGAGTTTCTTCATGTGATCTTCATGTGTGTTTTGTAGTTTTTACCTGTTGGTGGTGGGGGATTTGTAGTTCTTATTGGTGTAAATCTCCTCCAGACTGAACTCTTTTTTCTTTAATCTGAAAATGTAAATTTTTTTTTTCATTTAATATCTTCAAGTATGTTTGCTATTGTTTGTTCCTGATTCCCCCCCCCTCCGCTCTTGACCTTTTGACCTTGGGCAGTCCCATTGGTGTTAGCGACATTTCCCGCGGCGACGCCCGTCGGATTCGAATCTGCGAAACTCGTTTACCTCGCTGAATAAAGGAGGGAAAATATGAAGTGACCACCCTGAGCACTAAAAAAAAAAAAACGTGTGATGCAAACATCTGAGAAACATTTTTACAGTTGAGAGTGAAAACTTCACCTCTGCACTTGCGTTTGGGAACTCAGAGCCTGCAGCTGATTGGCTGGCAGGAAACTGATCAGGGAAACCATTGGCTGGACACAAAGGAAGGGGCAGAGGCTGTCGTCGAGGGGAATGGACACTCCAAACGTTGTGATTGGCTTGCTGCTTCAGTTGTTGGCGGGTGGAAAAAGTAGAGCTGCAAACAGCAATGAAGTTAACTGATGTGTCATTTCAGCTCAGTTTTATTTGTTGAACAGACAGACAATGAATTTACCTCAGAGTTGGTGTTCGCACGTAACTGTGGAGACAAACATGCATTGACTGAGTGACTGTAACGTTGATTATCGCCATATTATGGAACAAACGTGTCGTTCAAATGTTCTGATCACTTTGAAATTGACTTACCAGTGATCAGTGCTCAGACTAGGGGGTGGTGTCCAGTCTTTTAGGGGACGCAAAGGACTCCAACATGCCCTGTTTTTTAGTGACTCCGAGATTGTCTCCACAGCAACCGCTGACAGGTGTAGCAAGGGGGCCCGGTTAAATGGAGAAGTATTGGAGCAGAGCCATACACGGAAAGCACTGTGGTTGGAGAAAAGGCAGAGGGCAAGGCTGAAGTCAGAAAAACGCCATTGGCTGGAGGAGACATCAAGGACTTCTGGAGAAGACATCGACGGCACCAATCGGCTGCAGGTCTGAACACTCTGGGCTGACTGGCGTAAGAGTAAAGCATCCTGGGAGCTGGAGCTAGGGGGAAGACAAAGACAGGAAATATTAAATCATGATGAAATCTCAGTCTTCAAATAATTAGTATTTACTTTGTTATTTAAAACTAAATGGTTACATTTCATATATGTTCATTTAATACGGCAAGATCTAATCAACCAATCAGCAACACCATGCATTCAGATGTGGTATGGTGAAGATGATCTGCTGACATTCAAACCAGCATCAAGAATGAGGATTTAAGTGACTTTGAATGTGACATAGTTGTTGGTCTGTATTGTCCCTGAAAACTCCTTGTCTCCTTGTCGTTTCATCCAGTTTGAGCACTCACTGTGTTTGCTGTAATGTTCCGTTATGTCATGCTCTTCTCATGTACCTATTTATTGTTTTATTATGTTTTAACTTGTGTACAGAACTTTGGTTGACTGCTGTTGTTTAAAATGTGCTCTATAAATAAACTTGAACTTTCGCAACCATCCCCATTTTATCCACCAGCACAACCCTTATGGCTGGGGTTTGAACCCAGGGACTCTGCATGTAAAACATGCACTCTACCACTGAGCTATGCCCCTGGGCAAATTATATATATAAACAATATACATACACACTCACGTGTTTAGCTGAAGAAAGGGGGGCCTATAACCATTTTGCCTGAAGAGAACACTGACAGCCTTCTCAGATTGGCTGGCTTCGCCCTCCTCTCTTCTTCTGTGTTTTTTATGCTTGAAGTTTTGCAGAGTGAGTGGTGCCTCCCCTGCTTCTTCTCCTTCTCTGAAAAACACTTCCATCTGCCCAATGAACTTGCCACAATCATCTTCCTCCACTTTTTTGCTATCTTCTCTGTTTTCTGGAACAGTCATCTTCTCTCTTCTGTTCCTCCTTGTCTTCTTCCTCACCTCCTCCTCATCATTGTCCCTGCTCCTCCCTCTTGTCTCCTCTGATTGGATGAAACTGGAAGGAAGAGAAGGGGTTGTTGTGTTCTCGCTGTCCGATGATGAAGAGGAAATGACAGGTGGTCGTGGGGTGGGGCTAAAGGAGGAAGAGGAGCAGGTGAAGGTGGCCAAAGCTGGTGAAGAAAAAAAGAAGTTATTGTCGTCAGTGTTTGAATTAACCACATGATGTCATCAGGTCAAAGTAACCCAATCACTTCAAGAGGAATAATGGAAGGTCCTTAGTTAGATCAGCGCTTGTTTTGGTTCCTGATGTCTCTAAGGTCTGAAGAACTGACAGACAGGATCACACAAGGTTCGCTCATAGTCCTGCACCCTAAACCAGGATCTGAGGTCACTAGGTAAAGATGAGTCTAGAGGAGGCCTTCAGAGACTAAAGAGATGAACGATTAGGATCAAGCCCAACCCTGCTGTCTGGGTCTGTCCAATCAGAATTGATCACAAAATGACATCAGAGCTAGCTCTGAATTGAACTCAAGATTCTTGACTCATTTAGGACAAGTAAACAAAACAGTGAAAATGAAGATTTAATCCCATTTCTTTTCTGTGTCTGGAGAATACAATTTTTACATGTTTATCCTCTGAACTCAATGTCAAAAAAACACAGTTGTTTCTCTAGTTTAATGAAAAAAATACAGAAATAACCATCAGAGAGGAATAAAAACTCTAGAGACCAGGGGATTGGGAAGGAGGAGATACTTCCTGTAGGATTAGGGTTAGGGAAGAAAATCACTTTGATGTCACAAATTCAGACTCACCAGGAGAACAGGCTCCTCCTCCTCTCTGAACACTCCTCCCTTTCTTCCTCCTCTTCTTCCTGCTTATCCTCTCCAGAGAGTCCAGACGACGGCCGAGGGAGCTCAGAGCTCCTCGCAGGAGGCGCCGCACCTCCAACCGGTGAGCTGAGAGGAGGCGGGGCAAGAGAGAGGAGCAGTGGCAGCAGGGGGCAGGAGCCACATGACGAGGAGGGGTAACAAATGCCATGGGGATGTGAACAGAGGAGGGAGAAGAAGTAAAATGTGATGAAGGAGGAGGTGGAGCATCAGAGGAGGAGGAGGAGGAAAAGGGAGGAGACTCAAATGATGGAGGGACACAAGGTGAAGAGGAAGGAGAAGAAAGAGAGGAAGAAGAAGGAGGGATACAGGAAGGAAGAATAGAAGGGGAAGTGGATGAGGGAAAAAGAGAAGGAATCAAATGTGCTTTTGGAGGAGAAAGTGAAACCAAAGGAGAAGAAGAGACAGTTGGGGGAGCAGGAGGGTGGGTGAAGTAGGTAGAAGAAAATCTTGAAGGACGAATAGGATTAGGACAAAGAGGAGGAGCTGCAGAAGTGGAAAAAGATAACGAAGGAAAAGGAAAGGAGGGAGGACAAGTTAAAGAATGACCTGGGGAAGAGGAGGAAGAAAAGGACAAGGAGGAAGATCTCCACGGAGGGGCATAAACTCCTGCAGGGACAGAAACAGCAATCAGTTGTGAATCTAAAGTCTCTCATTGAAACCTGAACAAATGTACCTTTTTGTGTCTCTGCGTCATCACCTTCATCGACCAATTGGAGGATAGGGGGCGGGGCCAGAGCTACAGAACACTGCCCCTGAGCGTCACTGTCATCCAATGTTAGTGGTCGAGATAGCATGGGTGAGACTGGCACAAAGAGAGAGAGAGGTTATAAATCCCTTTGACTTATTTTATTAATTTAATATTTATCCCTTTCGGACAATTTTGACATTCACATGTCTCCGTTTTCATCAAAATCAATTGCTTCTTTTTTCCACAAGTATATAATTATTTCCGCGGTTTCAGGTAAACAACGAAGACGTCAGCACGTAAACAGCTAAACGTCTAAAAACCTGCTCTCGCTGCATTCGCATCCTCTCGCGAGACTTCACCAGATGACAAAATCTAAAAATACTGTACAACTAAATTTACTGTCAGATGATTACCCATTGTTTCATGTCGTCACAGACGGATTCTGTGTGACGTAAAACGAACAGAAACAGACACTCGCGACTTGATGTGAGAAAAAACAGGATTTATTGGAAATAAGAGAAAGTGGCGAAGCTAGCTGCAGCTAGCTGCAGCTTTACTGAGACTGAAATGGCAAACGGAAAAAAACTGAACATTTAACAGCAGCTTTACCTTTTAAAGCCCAGTGGGTCCGTCAGTTTCCGTTACACCCTCTTATTACTCATTTTAGGTGGTTTATCGGCAGCTAAAGGCCGAATCTGGCCGGCGTTTCCAGAGGAATTGATGTCTGTTTCGGCTTCAAACCGGCGTCAAGTTTACGGAAGCTTCAGTGTCAAAATAAAAGAAGCTGAGCAGCAAGGACAAACCATTTCAAAATAAAACACGAGATAAAAAAAGCATACATACAGATTTTTTCTTAAAAGTAACAGCACAGAAATTCAACATTATGGAAATAAACAATGAGAACTGCATCTATTTAGAAGTGAAATTTGTCCTGTGTTCAGACTGCAGCTCTTATATGTAAATTGACATTTGAATGTCGGGGTAAATTTATGTAGACTTTGCACCCACAGAAAAAGATAGCAGACTTCCTCAGTCACAGGTTTGTTTGTGTTCTGATTTATGATGCACAACCAAATGAGGCAGGCAAACATCAGTGAACAATACAAATAATATTACGGTGGAAATGGAGACACTTAAGTTTGTGTTTAGACGTGAGGTCAGCCGTCACCTGTAGATAGTAATCTAATTACTGTGACAATAATTAGATTGCTCCCAAGAAAAGGAAGTGACCCAAGGAATAATAATAAAAAAAAATCAGATTTCAGGCTTTTATTTTGTGTAAAAAACAAAACAAAACAAAAAAACAATGACAGATGCCATTTCCTCCACTTACAAAAAAACAAACAAAAACAACAACCCTGAATTGAATATTTGAACATCAGTGCTGGCTTGGCACTGAGACTGAAGAGGGGGATGTAGTCATCACAAAAAACAACCAATCACAGACAAGATATCTACAGCAAGAAAAAAAGGAAGCAGTCTGCCAGCAAGGCAGGCCACAGAGCGTGACTAAATAAAAAGTGATACATTTTGTTCCGTCAATAAACAACCAGATGTCTTTAACATGAAGAATGGGAAGAATCAAATCTGTTTTTAAAGGAAGATTTAATTTGAAGGATCTTACAGGAAATACTGTCCATCCTTGTAAAATAAACCAAGCAAGGATTGTGGGAGGGATTAGTTTGCGATGAGGATGTCCAAAGAACTACAAAGTAAGAGTTTGAACCAAACTCCCATATACTGTTTTTATTCACCCCCCCAAAAAAAATAAAAAAATCGATAATGTGTTTGAGCTCATTTCACGATTATTTTTTACAAAAACAGGAGATCCGCCACAGCTGACTGCCTACAGGATGTGACATCAGCAGATCACCTGCGGTACCGCCCCCTCTCCTTGTCCCTCTCTCTCTCTCTGTCTCTATCCCTTGTGCGCTCTCTCTCTCTTTCACGGCGTGGTCCGCCGCGTTCCCGCTCTCGCTGCCGCTCACGCTCACGCCGGCTGCTCACCACTGCCTGCGTTCGCCGCAAAAAGTCGTCCACGCGCATGTCATAGTCGTGCTGTACGATTGGAAAGAGCATCAGATTGGTCGTTAATTGATAAGAACATATTAGAATTCATGATCTGCAGGAAGGAAGGAGAGAACTGACCGGGCTAGAGGTGAAAGCGCGGTGTTGTGGCACTCTTTGCTTGTCTCTAAAGCGAGGGGGTGGAGCTTCATGTGGTGGAAGCGGGGGGTGGTGATGGTGGTGGTGGTGGTAGGCCTGGTGAGGAGGTGGAGGGGGGTGGCTATGGTGGTAGTAGGGAGGGTGGTGGGGCGGAGCTTGCTCCACACCTGGGTATGTTGCCTGAGGACACATACATGAAATGATTAGTGTCAGTAGTAAATATCCTGATTGATCAGGAAAGAGGATGAATAAAGTAATACCAGAGTCTGCCAGGGAGCAGGAGGCCCCACACTGTGGTGGTAGTCCCTCATGTAGTCACTGTAGGACTGAAAAACAGAAACACAGATCAGCTAGCAGGCTAATATCTCAGGGTGATATATGAGGCTATGTCAAAGAGGTAAGGCTTCAGAGTGACGTGATGCTGAGCATACAGGCGAACCCCTCAAGATGATAAAATTTAGCTAAGCTAACAGCTAAGACATCAGACTCACCCCATTGAGAAAAACATCTCGTCTGACGCTGGAGAAACGTCTGCAAATGGAAAGGGTTAAAAACTAACAGCAATAAATCAGAAAATTATTTTCAGTTTCTCTAAATTATTCAAATGACCAAAATAAATGTCTCAGACTTCCTGTTAGCCAAGAGAACTCAACACATCATGGGTAATTGATGGATGCAGGTGTACCTTCCTACTTCAGATGACCTGTGTCAGGTGTGTGATGTGGTGTGTCTCACCTGTCCAGTGGCTGGTTACGAAGGTCCTGGATAAAGCCTGAAAATAAAACCAGTTTTACTTCAACATTGACAGCAAATCAGTTACACAAACAGACCAACAGTCAGATCAACAACCAGATAACAACCTGCTCGCTGGCTGAAGTCGGGGGGACCATCAGCTCGTGGCCGCTTCCTGCCATGGAGGTCATACTCTTCAGGTCGACGCCTACGTGAACAAGTTAACAAGTAAGACACACACAAAGACACACTCATTCAGGTCAAAGCTTCAACAAAACAGCTTCAATTCTACGAGACATTCACTCCCAGGTCTCGTCCAATCAACAGGCCCTGAGCATCCAGGTGAGGCATCCACAGGCGACCAGTGACCTCACGCTTACCTCAGCCTTACGGTCTCCACAGCACCAATCAGATGCTTCGTTGATGGGATGATCCCAATCTCTACCAGTTCCCTTGCCAGACTTACTGTTTGCTAGCCCTACATGCTAACCCTAACCCATTTGTCTACTGGTCATCGTTGCCTATTAATCCTCCACTTGTGAATTAGTCTTGTGTTCTCGTTGTCTCGTTATCTACTAGTCCTCCACTTGTTTACTTGTCATGTCGTCTACTAGTCCTCCGTTCATCTGCTTGTCAGGTCGTCTGCTAGTCTTGTCTACTAGTTCTCCCTGTCTCTTACTGCCTGTTTGTGTGCTGTATTTCTAATCACTCTCTCCCTGTTGAACAGAAAAGCACTTGGAAAAACTCAGCTTCACACAACAATAAATACAAAGAAGAAGAAGCCATACCCTTGTGTTGTTTAAGAGGGAGGGGCTGTTTGTCTGTCAACAACACTTTGATTATAAAAACATTTTCTTCTCATCAGTCCATGTTAAAAGATTTCAAAAACCCTCTTATTTTGAAAGGGTGGAGGGGGTGATGATGATGATGATGATGGTGGTGCAGTCCTGTCAATCAAAACACAAAGCCCAGCCCACTCTCAGCCCAGCCCGCCCCCTCCAGTCCGTCGCTCTCGATCCGCCCTCCTCTTCTCCTCCACTCACACACACCTCAGTTCATGAGCGACATACACACACACACCAACAACCAACTGTCCTGATCCAGTGTGTGTGTGCTGGGGTGAGGGGGGTGGGGGGGTCGGGGGTGAGGGGGGGGGGTCGGGGGGTGTTTAGAAATCTGTCCTTTATGAAGGGGGCAGGGTAACGTCTTCAGTCCAACAGGATTTTAAGTCCATCTCTTTCTTCATGTACCTGTAACTTTACCTTTTCTTTTCAAATTGAAGCGAAGAGGGTGCTGCCCCTCCAACATATCACACGCTTTCATTGGATACAGTCCATAGGCCCCGCCCCTCCAACATATCACACGCTCTCATTGGATACAGTCCTTACCCCCTTACCCCCTTACCCCCCCCACCCCCATTTAATCACCTGTATCACTTTGTCAAAGGCAAGACTCAGTCCGCTGAGAGCTCAGACAGTCCCTCACTTTATCTCTCTCTTTCTTTCTGGATAAGTTCTACCTTGCTCATCCCCCTCCCTCCATTAGTCCAGCCAGTGATGCTCGTTCCTTCTGCTTTTATTCTGAAAGGGTCAGCCACAGTCCCGCTAAAAGCCAAATATTAGATTTTACTCCAGAGAATGAAACTCCTGCAAAGAAGAAGAGCTTCACAGAGAAACATTAAATGCTGAGTTTTAATTTAAACTAAACTTCAATAAAGAGTTGCTCAACTCATACTAAAATTGAAGACAGAATTTAACTTTGTTAACAAGCTCCGCCCACCAAGGATTTTCATTTCCTGCCTGACTTTTAGCTTTCACCCTCAGACGCGGAGCAAGGTGTCGCTCCAGGGAAACTCCAGACCGGAAAACCACAACAACCACCACAGAACCAGCAATGCCAGCTATGGGTTAGCTAGCCACCGGCTACAGGCAGGGGGCGTCTCCGACGTCCAGCAGCAGGTGGCGACGTGGTCGCAGCAGGAGAAGAAGAACAGGAAGCGGGAGGAGGAGCTTGGTGATTGGCTAACCTTCCCGGTTCACGCTGTGGTGGTCGGCCTCGAGGCCGTGGCTCTGATGGAGTCCGACGTTTGTGACGAACACGACGAGCCACCTGGTGGACATCCACGCTCTCATCCAATGGGAAGAGGGCACAGAGCTGGGCCCCAACGTCCGGCTGGATCTCCTGAAAAGATTCATCAGTTCACACCAATATGTCAAAGTCACAGCACAGTAGAAGGAAATGGCTATCTGACCTGTCCATCACGCCCAATCTTGACGGGCTTGTGCTCATTCCAGGGGTTAGATAGATGAGCCGTCTTTGTGAAAGGAAGTTCCCTCCTGTGGACGACATCAACTGTTACACCAGGACTGACCTGGACCCCCTGTGTCTTTCAGGGTTTTTTTTTTTTTTGAGGGGGGGGCATATATACCACCTCAGGGCAGCAGAATTTACCTGCAGAGCCAGTCGATTTTAAAGACTCCACCCAGCATCTTGGCGTTCATTCCAGCAGGAAGTACCCAATGTATTGGAGAGCCACCATGATGAGACTCTGAGGCCAAACGAGCAAACCCTGCAGACCGGACAGGAAGTCAAACAAAATATGTGTTAAGGAGATGCCTGGACGTTACTGATCAAAGTCAAAAGGTTCTTACCTTGGAATTTTCCACTTTCCCTCACAGAGAAGACGAGGACGACGCTCCGAGCTGACCGGAACGCAGCGTTCAGCTTCTTCTCATTCACTGGCAGAGTTGACCACACCCCCTGAACATCATGAAAACAGTCAATCTTTTTTTATAATACATCACTAACACACTTACAACTTGACTTTAACACTGTGATGAGGATAACTTCAGTATACCTTTGCTTTAGCCAATGAGACGTTTTCATGGTTGTTGCTCTTAATGAGGAAAAATCGAGCATCTCGCAGGATGTAACGAAGCTTACTGGTTGGATCTGAGGAAGCAGGAAGAAATGACTGAGAATCATAGCATCAGAAGAGCAATTGTCAGGAAGAGGGTTAGGGTCAGCAGTAAAATTAAAGCCCCCCCCCCCACCCAAAAAAAAAAAAAAAAAAAAAAAAAGTCTTACTCTCCATCCCTTTGCGAACAGCTCGGACAGATGATGACAGTTTTTCCTGCTTCTTCTCTGAACCTTTAAAAATAAAAGCACAAACAGGAAGCAGCAATTGTTAGTTTTGTTTCAGTTTGGTAAGAACAAGAGAGGAAATGAGTTGATGTGTCTTCAAAACATGTAAAATCTGAAGTCACTTAACATGCCACAGAACAAGCGTATGAGTGTGATTGGTTAATGTCAAGCAACAGGAGGGACATTGAGAGCGCCAGAGGAAACAAAACAATTGCACAAAAACTTTCTTGTTGTTGTCATGGTTACCTGAAGCCTCGGAGGCGGAGCCTGAATGAACCGACTCACCATCGTCAGAGAAACTGACAGAGGAGGCGGAGCGTGAGTCGCCAGCCTCACTCCGAGTGTCGTAGTCGTTACCCTCGCCACCACGACGCTCATATTCTTCCTCTTCCTCATCCTCCTCCTCCTCCTTCTCTCCTTCCTCCTCTTCTTCGTCTTCCTCCTCCTCTTCCTCCTCCATGCCCTCCTCGTCCTCTTCCTCCTCTTCCTCCTCCTGGTCATCTTCTTCATCCTCCACATGGGATGCCGCAGGGGAGGAACTGCCTGACGCCTGCTCTGAACCGTATTCTGCTGCCTCATCCTCTGATTGGTTGTCCTCTTGTGGGGAGGGGCTTACACGTCGCTCATCACGCCGCAACTTCTGGGGAAAAACAGGAACAGTATGCGGTTGGCTGATGGAAAAAAGAAGGTGAGCACTGAAACAGTGGTACCCAACCCTGACCTAACCCAGTACCTGGCTCAGACTGTCCAGGCCTCTCTGGGAGTCTCGTCGGCGCACTTCCTCTCCACGGCTTCGGGTTGCCTCCCGGGCCCCTCGTCGCCCCTTCCGCTCATCGTAGTACTCATGTCTGTAGCCAGTGGCAGTGTGGCGACCACGTGGGCTTGATGCTGATTTCTTAGAGGAGGAGAGAGGCGGCCCTAGGCCTCTCTTATTGTTAGAAGAGGATCTAGAGGTGGCGTGGCTTGATGAAGGGCGCAGTCTCTTCAGATCATGGCTGTCAGAGCGATCACTCTTCCTTTTTGTGCCTAAATAAGATATGATCCAAAAAAAAAAAAAAGTAAGCAATTCGACCATTGATATTAGCAAAAGCACTAAGACCATCAATTATCAGCAGTACCTTTCTTGTCAACATCCCTCTCACTCTCAGGGTTGTAGAGCTCATCGTCCTGGTCCGGGGCTTCAGTCAAAATGTCTTCCAGCACATTCAGTTCTCCATCTGAAAGAACTTTAGTTAAACTCACCTGCTGTCACTGAGCAGAACAGAGACAATCAAACTGCAACCACATCCATCTGTGACTTGCTTGCTCTAATGTGACAAACCGATGAAAACTTTCCTTAAATACTGATATCTGATCTCTTGTTCTGTGCTCCACAGGTCATAGGTCACATAATCACAGCTCTCATTTCAGGTGTAGAGCAGCGGTGACCTTTGACCTGGTGCCCACATCGGAAAACACAGTCTGCGGTGAAGGCGTCAGCAGCAGAGGGAGGAAACGTGAGTTTCTACTGGTCACTGAGTAAACCCCTCGATTAGTCACCGATCACTAACTAACCTCATAAGCTATAAGTAACGAACTCAGAGAACTCGTCGTTGATCCTCAGCCAAACTGGCTCGCGGATCAGCAGAACAAAGATAGCACAGATGCTAATGCTGAAAGCTGCATACAAAGACACCTCACCTTTATCCTCGCGCCGGTCGGCCGCCATCACCGCCGCTGTGACGTCTTCCTGCGTCGTACTGACGGAACTCTGTGGTTTAACTGGTTTTTACTTCAGTCAGATAAAGAAGAAGAAAAAAGAGTTGAAGCAGCTGGAAGAGCAAATGGCGGATCTGTTGTTGAAGCTTCTTCTTCTTTCTTCTTGTCTGACTGGCGGAAGTAGCGCCCCCGGTGGACCGGAGCCCCCACAACCGGGCACTACCGGGTAAAGACGGCAGGGAGGAAGGGTTTTTTGTTTTTGTTTTCTATTTTTTTCCATCTACTGCCTCAGGCTGTTTAGATAAATTTCATCAACTGTAACAAAAGATAAAACAACAACAACAAACTATCAAATCAACTTTATTAAAAAAACACCTTAAATACAACCACAGCTGACACAAGGTGCTGTACATAATAACATAAAAACATAATACAAACTGCTGGGTCAAAAGCCAAGAAATAAAAGAAGACGGGTTTTAAAAATCTACAGTGAGGGGGGCTTGTCTAATGTGGAGGGGTAAGCCATTCCGCCAAGTGGGAGCAGCAACAGAAAAAGCTTTATGTCCTCTAAGCTACCGCTCAGACCTACCCCCAGAAGCAGCTGGCCAGCTGACCTGAGGCCCCGAGCAGGAGCGTAAGGGTGAAGCAGCTCAGAGAGATAAGGTGGGGCCAGATCATTTAAGGATTTAAAAACAAATAATGGAATCTTAAAAATAACTCTAAAATGCACAGGTAGCCAGGCAGTAAGGTCCCATTTTCGACATGTTATAGAATCTTTATATTGGAACCATGAAATACTATTCCTTATAACTCCATCAAATACCTTTAAATAATAAAATAAGCGTTAGAATTTTATTGACATTCAAACCAACATCACTACTTTTGGAACATTTTTCTTTTGAAAATTCTTACAGGAAGAAGTTCCTTTCGACCCGGAGCAGTTTCTTTTTATCAGACCGGAAGTCCACGTCAATCCCAGAACGGATTCGTTTTCATTCACAAACTGAAATAAAACTTTGATTTCTTGTGGACGCCAAATGGCGGACGAGGCCACGCGCAGGGCCGTTTCCCAGATTCCGCTGTTGAAGACACACGCCGGGCCGCGGGAGCGCGCCCTGTGGCCGCAGCGGCTAAAGGAGGAGTACCAGGCCCTGATCCGGTTCGTGGAGCAGAACAAGGCGGCCGACAACGACTGGTTCCGCCTCGAGTCCAACGCAGACGGCACGCGGTGGACCGGTACGTGCTGGTTCATTCATGAGCTGCTGCGCTACGAGTTCCGACTGGAGTTCGACATCCCGGTGACATATCCAGACACCGCGCCCGAGGTGGCGGTCCCGGAGCTGGACGGGAAGACCGCCAAGATGTACCGGGGAGGAAAAGTCTGCCTCACCGAGCACTTCGCTCCGCTCTGGGCCCGAAACGCGCCGCGCTTCGGCCTGGCGCACTTGATGGCCCTGGGACTCGGACCGTGGTTGGCCGTGGAGATCCCCGACTTGATTGGTAAAGGACTCGTGGTCCACCGGGAAGGACAGCGGGAGGCAGCGGCGGAGTGATGCCACTGGATGAAATGTAGATTCAAAAACTATGTAAAAAAAAACAAAAAACAAAAACAAATAAAAGAATGACCCACAAGTTTGTTTGTTTAAAATTGACGGAAATAGTCATGGAGTCTGGGGGAAAAGTCGATTTTAACCACCTTCCAATGAAGTTATACAGTTTGAGTGTAATGAATTAACATAATCACATAAAACGTTAGCCAGTAAACCGATATTTTTATTAGTGGAGGCCGACAGGAAGGAAAACTTTATTTTGTCTTTATTTCGGTATACATTGGTGTTGTGTTGTAACTTCCGACTTCTTAGTAAACTTGAATAACTTCCTCCCATTCAGACAGAGGCCACACGCCGTTTTCCTTCACGTTGCTAGGCGACGACTTCCAATCCCACCCCCTCACTGGGACGCTCCACGAGGCGCCATAGTTCGCCGTGACGTATTCTAGCGTTTCGCACGGGACACGGACTTTGAGGTCAAGCAGCTCCGCCCAGCAGAGCGAGAAGCGGGGAAAGATGTATCTGCCAGAGAGGGTCCAACCAATGAGAGAATACATTTGAACTCAATGCTAACTTCAGAAGTTACTACACTTTTAACATAATATAAAATATTACTTGAACTTCCTGCCGCTCTTTGCCTGTGTTCCTCCATTCCAGAAGACATCTCCATCTTCGTAAAAGAAGAAAACATCCAGTTTGACATCATCACTCAGAAATGAGAGCTCCAAACTGTCCTCCACCTGCGTTTCAAATAAAAGACAAGTATTCCTTCAAATTGAAGTGCATTTTAACTTCAGAGTAACATGAGCTCTTTAAAAAACAGCAGAAAACAAAGATGAGTTTTGACCTTTCCAAACTTATGCTTCAGAGATAGGCCAGCGTCCCTGAAGGCCGCGACAATGTCCGGCCTAAAGTCTGCGATGAAAATCCCAATATCAACATCACGACTGTATGAGATCACACTGCACTGCCTGAACCAGCCTGCAGCGGGTGAGAACGACAAAGGGACATGGACACGCATGTGTTACACTATGACAGTGCTTTTCAATTATTTTGTTGGGACCCGCACTTGAGAAGCACTGCACTATGCCAATGTTGTGGTAGCCTGTTAGCCTATATGTTACCTAGACAGGTGCCACTGCTGAGCCAGAAGGGAATGTTGAGGTGGGCAAGTGTTCGAGTAGCTACTTGAAGCAATGACTTTGCCTTCCTGCGAAAATCCACGGCAGCTGGTGATGAGTCATCAGGGTAAAGCTAGATTCACACACCACAGAGAGAGTTGAGGGGATGGGCAGAAAACACCTTTCTCTCATTTCAGGACTTTAACTTTGATAAACATTAAATTAAATCAAAAGATTTCATTCAGCTGATTTGAGTAAAATCAGAAACTTAAGGAAGTAATCACGTGTTTTAAATATTCTCATAGTCTTCATAATGCGATTGAAAGCTCATAAATCTTATTCTGAACCTAACAAATATTTGAATATGTAAATATTTCCTTAAAATAAATGTAGCTAGTTCCTATTTTCTGGACTTTCACTTCAGAGTTTTGACACACATTTCTTGATAACAATTTTTACTTTATTCTCCTCCTCTTTTTCATGTTCACACCATTTTTCCTGTTCCTCTTTCACAATAAAAACCCTTTGTTCTATCAGACCTGCAGGAAGTTTCGCGCGTCACGGTATTGGCACTCCAGGAAGCGGGCATGTTGTTGCCCATACAGGAAATTGGAAATGTTACGCGGGACTTGAATGTCAAGGCCATCCAGGACAGTCAGGATCAGCTGCGGCCTGCAGGGAGTGACACTTATTAACACTTATAATCACCACAAAAGAATAGATGACCTCATCAGTTTTGTGGGCCTACACTTGCATTAACTGGACATTATCGATCATCAGTTAAATCTGATTGCAGTTTGACATTGGTTTCATACTGAATGAGCAGCTCATGTGATGTGGTTCCAGATTAGAACCTGGATCAGCAGGTCCTGGCACAGTTTGTACCTGTCATAGGCTCCAGCGTGATGTCCGTAGTCGAGCAGTTTGAATGGAGCGAAGCCTCGGTCCATGTTCATTCTGAGGCGCAGCGCTCCATGCCAAAGGTAGTTCCCACTACGCTCATACAGGAATACCACCTGGGATAAATCACACAGACCACTGTTTTATGAGCTTTCTATGGGGTGCTGTAGTTACTCTGTTTCACTGTTACAAGTGCCGTCATTTGGCACCACCCACCTGAATGATGTACCCATGGAGGCGGAACAGGAAGTGCAGTGGGATGTCTTCTCCTGATAGGGTGTCAAGACTGGCCAATCGCGGATCCTTCCCTCGCAGCTCCAGCAGCTCAAAGCCTTTCTGCTCAGCGGCCAATAAGAAGTCAGGCTGATGAGAATCAATAAACATCTGGGTCATGGGTCCTTGTTTAATACAAATTAAAAACTTTTGACAAATGCTTCATTAAATGAATGACAACTGATCATTAATAATTGTCTGTAATTTTCCATCACTGGACTATGAATGGATCATGCTCACATCGTATTTCCACAGGTTAGCATGCAGCCCGAACGATGTGACTGGACGGCCAGTGCACAAAAAGCTGCAGTGTGCCTCATGCTCCTGTCGGTCATGTTGCCTCAATGCATCCTGTGAGAGCAATGTGAGGACCGAAATGTCTGCAAGAAACACTGGCAGCCGGAAACGGTGAGTTAACCCTAGGAACTTCTTTACTGTCTGCTGTGGAGAAAAGGAACAGTTAATATGGAAATGACTACCAGGACAGTAACAGACAGGGGAAGATTTAAAAACTTGACCACTGTTGGCATGAACATCAGCCTTTAGTGAAATGCCAATAAATACAAGTTACTTGGTATTGACTCGCTGTCTTTTAGACAGGACCTGGTACTTACCCACTGGACGTCACTGGCAGTCAGGTGACCTGTTCGGCTGATATCGTGAGGTCCAGACTGAGGAGGGGTTACACAATAATGACAAAATAGGTTTGTTCTGTGGAAACTGTTGGTTGTTTACAGACTGTTGATCGTAGCTTTTGTTTACAGGCTGTAACATACAGACGGTGTGATATAAGGTATTTTGGCCTTTGCGGTTTTCAGATGTTATTATCATAGCGTGCAGTAGTTTACTCTTATTTACTGTGTTGTCTCACCTTGCTGACGTACTTCCGGTAATAATACAGTTGGAACAGCAAGAACAAGGAGCTACTGACGATCAGTAGCGATAAAACGATCGTCCGGTTCACACGAGGCATCCGGAAACACAGCGCGATGACCTGCTAACCCTGACATGAGCGTCACACCTCCAACAACACCCGTCTGTGCGCCTCATCAGGAACCTCCTAACCCGCCATTATCATCATTATTATCATCATCATCATCATCATTATTATTATTATTATTATTATTATTATTATTATTGCTATTGCTATTGCTATTGCTGCTGCTGCTGCTCTTCTTCTTCTTCTTCTTCTTCTTCTTCTTCTTCTTCTTCTTCTTCTTCTTCTTCTGTGCTTAATTCGGACTGGTAAACCAACTTAAAGGTAATTACTGCCACCAACCGGTCTGGATTTGGAACAGGAAAAAAATCTTTGAATTAATCCGACTTAATTGAGTAAGTGAGATCAGGGTCAGATCAGGTGTGGAGGCTGAAGGTTCCTCCTTCACCATCACTGATTAGGGCCACATCTTGAATGAGCCCCCCACAGATTGTCAGACCTGAATTTTTAATCAAATTTTTAGGTTTGACTGCTGACATGTAAACTACATATCCATCATTAAAACAGTTTGTTTGAATTCAGTCACTTATCCCTCTTGGCCCGGTTTTCTGCAGTTACCCAGGTCAGGGTCGAAGTGGCCTGAACATTATTTTGTGATCCTAACTTGTGAAAGGCGCCCCATACTGTGTGAGCTGGTTTACAATCTGATCTCAGAACCATCCGAACAGCGGTCGGTTCTGTCTGCAGCTTCTTCCAGAACACAGCCTCTGGTACTTTTCTATATCACTATATAATACTACACTACGTTATTTTACTGTTGTACTTTACCCTAACAAATTCCTATATTACTTTACTGCTGTACATTATTACAATACCTTTCTGAAGTACTTTGATATAGCAGTTAAGTACTTTACTGTATAGTATTTTAGTGTAGTACTTCACTAATGTACTTTACTGGAGTCCTTTTACATCTGACTCGGTGAGGCACACAAACAAGATGGCGGACCGCAGCACTAGTATGTCCACAACAAAAAGAGGCTGCTAAAACTTTGTTGAAGTCCACTTTCCCTGCTCCGACCGGAGACATGAGAGGCCCCCACCGCCTGTAGCGGCTCGTTTACC
Source organism: Echeneis naucrates (assembly GCF_900963305.1). Classification (NCBI taxonomy): domain Eukaryota; kingdom Metazoa; phylum Chordata; class Actinopteri; order Carangiformes; family Echeneidae; genus Echeneis; species Echeneis naucrates. Next base: position 20,382,864 of record NC_042522.1, read on the forward strand.
GGCGGTGGGTCGCTTCCCGGGGATGTCCCGTGAAGCTGCAGCCTTCTGAAGCGGCTGGTTGTTTCCTCCAAACGGGAAGGTAAGAACGGCCGTTCAGTTACCTTAGCTCCGTGCTAACCGTTTGTTTTAGTTGAGTGTCAGTTGTTTTATGGTTCTGTGGACGGACCGGTGTCGGTCACTGGGTTCGGCTGGGCCGGGAAGAAGGAAACGGTGAAATGTGCTCAGTTAAATTTGGCTTTCTGCCTTTATTCCGAAAAAGGCAGAAAGTCGGTGAGGCAACCGGACTGTAACGTTCAGCTAACGTTTAGCTTAGCTAAATGTTACCCACTGCTACTGACTGCAGTACTGCTAATACTGACTGCACTACTGTTTACTACTGATACTGACTGTACTACAGCAGTAATACTGATACTGACTGTACTACTGTTTACTACTGATACTGACTGTACTACAGCAGTAATATTGATATTGACTTTACTACTGTTTACTATTGATACTGACTGTACTACAGCACTAATACTGATAGTGTGTGTACAACTGTAGTACAGGGTTCGTGTTAACCGAATATATTTCTTCATTGAACTTTTATTTTTAAACTGACTGAAAAATCTGAAGGCCATCTGTCATTTTGACAGATTGCGGATTAAGCCTCCAAAACATCATCAAAAAAGCCATGAGAAATAGTCTGTCTGAGGCAAAAATCCAAAACTTCATGACATTCAAACCATTAGGTTTGCCTCTGTAGCAATCCCACTTGAGACATTTGAAACAGGCACGCAATTCAAGTCCATGCAGACCAGAAGGAAGATGTGAGACTGTGAGTTTAGGCCACAGCAGGTGAACTGTTCATATTTATAGTTAAATCGTTCAATTTCATTGTTCATATGTAGCTACTGGGGCCACAGTCAGAAAAAGTTAGCCTACATATATTCATCTTCCTCATTTGTGTATCCACAGTGTGGATTCTCTGTTCAGCTTGTTTGCTCTGAATATTGATTGAAAATGAATTAAAATTAAATGCCATTGAATATGTGATTATTTTCATAAAAAAAATTAAAGTGATGGGTTAAAATAGATTATGACTGGATTTATTTGTTGTCAGTCAAAATGACCGATAACGAAAAAGTCTAGCGTAACTTCTGCTGTAGTACCACTGATACTGACTGGTTTCCGACGGACGGGCGATTTTATTTATTTGAGAATTTTATGTGTAAGCATGCTGCACTGTTGTTTTGTGTGTGTGATGCTATTTTTTTGTTTTGTTTTGTTTCATTTTATTTCTGGCTGTAGCATGGGTAAAGAATCGATAACAAAATTTCACCTTGTGACAACAGATTTAATCTTATCTTATTAGTTATACTGACCGTGTACTACTGCAGTGTCACTGGCACTGATTGTGTACTACTGATACTGATTGAGTGACTACAGGTTCTACTGCTGACACTTCATCTGAGACATAAATCTATGATTGTAAATGTGACCTGTCATTAAGTCACTTTCAAGATAAGCATCAGTGTTTAATCAGGCTGTGTGTGTGTATGTATGTATATCTGTCTGTCTGTCTATGCTGTAGTTCTGTGTTAATGTTTGTCTGTGTGAGTGTATTCTATAGTAGTGTGTCTTCGTCAGTGTGTTTGTGTGTGTGCCAGTTTCTCACTAACCCGGTCAATCTGCCTGCAGCAGCTGCTGCAAAGCATGCTGGGAGTAGGGAAGGGGAGGCCAACCCCTTCTGCTGCCCCCCACCCTCCTCTGTCTGTCTTTGGCTCCTGATTGGTTGCTAGCACGACCAGCTGACTTGCCTCTGTCAGACAGAGAGAGAGAGAGAGAGAGGGAGGGAGGGAGATGGAGGCAACAGCGATGGGGTGAGCTGCCATTTTCTCTTTCTTTATCCAACATCCATCCATCCATCCTTCATTCTTTCACCTGCTTTCCTGAGCTTTCATTCTGTGATGAATGGATTAGAGAGAAAGGAATATGGGGTGGTGGGGGGCCGGGGGTTGAGGTTTGTCTTCCTCCATTGTCTGTTCTCTGCTTGTTTTTTCTTGCATTGATTTTATTTTGTTTTCTGTGATGGAGGGAGAGGATAGAGGAAGAGTGAGAGGAGGTTTATATGCAGAGAGAGGGAAATGGGTGAGATGGGGTTGATAAAGGGGGGAGAGAAAATGGCCGACTGATGATGGAAGATGAAGGAGACAGAGGGAGGAGAGGCTGCTCTGTCCTTTATCATCTTATTATTATTATTATTATTATTATTATTTGTGCAGTCTGAATTGACTCAGGATCAGATTGATCATAATCATCAATCTGAATGTGATCGATTAATTATTGATGAGGCACAAACTCAGTGTGCAAAACAGTAACATTTGAATCTGTAGTACACAGACAGCTGCAGTACAATGCGTGTGCTTCAGTACTGTGTGCATAATAAAATGCTGTCATACAGACTGTAGTGCTGTAGTTTTGTGTGTACACTGTTGTACTGACTGCTGTAGAACGAGCTTGGACCTGGACCTTGTTTGAAGAACGAAAGTCCAATATTGGTGATCAGCTGACCCAGTTCAGGATCTAAGCTGACAATCAGCTGATGAGTAGATGATGCTATAATTCAACGGTGTCTTCAAGTTCTCATGACGTAGTAGTGGTCTACTGGTGACAAACTGTTGATATATTTGTGACTTGCTGCTCATGTGCTGGTGACATACTGGTTGTGTGCTGATAATCAGGGTAAAACCAATTAACTTTGAGCTGTTTTACAGTGGTGCAGACTAAGGTGTTTCTGTTTCTGTTCTTTTACAGGTCTGTCCTGGGTCCTCCAACATGGCGGCAGCGTCGTACGACCAGCTGTTAAGGCAGGTGGAAGTGTTAAAGATGGAGAACTCCAACCTGAGGCAGGAGCTGCAGGACAACTCCAACCACCTGACCAAACTGGAGACAGAGGCTTCCAACATGAAGGTCAGTGTTGTACTGTTCAAATACTGCAGTACCGCTGAGTATAACAGCTACTACTGCTGAGCGGAGCAATCACAGTACTAACAGTTATTGGTCTGACTTCTAAACACTATATTCCTCTCCCCTTCACTGTCTTTTTCTCTCTCTCTCTGTCTGTCTGTCTCTCTCTTTCTCTCTCTCTCTCTCTCCCCCCTCACTCAGTGTCTTTTTCCCTCGACCCCCCTCCCCTGTAAACTCAGTGTGTGTCTCTCTCAGCCCAGAATAGCCCTGTGGGTTTTTCCACCAATCACGCGCTGTTCTCTCAGAATGAGTTCCTTGTTGTTGGTCAGAGTGAGAGATCTTTTTTTTCTGTGTTAAGATCTTTGGTTTTCCGCAGAGGACATAGAAAGGGTTTCAGAGTAAGTGGTCTGTCCTGTCCTCTTGAGTCCATCAGTTTGTTGCAAAATGTGATGTCACAGTAATGCCACAGAAGTAAATGTTCAGGTTATCTTCTTCCAGTAATTCTGTCGTTTCGGTGTTAGTCTTCTGTGTCTGCTGTAGTTTTGTTGTCCTTTTTGTCAGTTAAGTCTTTATTGTCCAGCCTTTCCTTTTCGCACACTCACTTCCCGTTTCCCGTTTCCCGTTTCCTGTTTTGTATGGATGAGCAGCAAACAAGAGTGTTGTTAGTTTCATCATGTCGCTGTACGAACGCTGTCATTTCATTGTGGTGAGTGAACAAATTTTGGGAACTTCTATTCTGAAGAGCTGAGACAGAGTCAGTTTATTTATTTGTTGATAGTGTGTTTACTTGTGAGTTTTACTCTTACTGACAAGAAAGCTTCTGTATTATGTTAAAGGCCCAACCTGTGGCGCTCCCGTGTGGGCACTTCAGGGAACACACTGAAGTCAACATCACTTTTTTCTTTCTACCCCACTTTTATTTTCTCCTTGTTTAAAACAGGAGGTGCTGAAGCAGCTACAGGGCACAATAGAAGAAGAGTCTGGAGAGGCATCTGGATCCCAGCTGGAGCTCATTGAGCGACTGAAAGGTGATCAACAGCAACAGTGATCACATGTGAGAAGAATAATTACCTCTGTTACCAGAACTGATGTGTGTGTGCGTGCGTGTGATCTGATGTCTCTCCTCCAGAGATGAGCCTGGATTCTGCAGGTTTTAAGCCCAGGATGAGGCCTCCTCCACCACCCTCATCCTCTTCTAGCTCAGCCTCCTCTGGCTCTGCACCTCCTGGAGGAGCAGCTGGGGGGTCTGCACCTTCAGGCCCCCAGACAACCATGGCTTTCCCCAGGAGAGGTCTGCCAACTGCAGGCAGAGACAGCCATGACCGCTGCCTGGAGGAGCTGGAGAAAGAGAGGTACTGTCTGCGGTAAAGTACGACCATTGCTGTCTGTATTCGGTATACCGGCAGCAATTTATACTGCTCTTTGTAGTACTGAGACACAGAAAACCTGATTCTGTTTGAACTGTAAAGGCTGCTATTACCAGTCCATTGATGGTCTTCAAGCAAAAGCACTTTATGCTGCTTCTGTCCAAGTACAAGCACAGCCGGCTCACTGTCTGGTGTCTTTGGTGTCGCTTTGTCATGTTGCATGCTGTCTCTGTGTCCTGCTCTCTGATCCTGTTTTCGCCCTGCCTACTCTAACCCGCTATGTGCTGACTTGTGATTGGCTGCTTTTCATTAACAGGTCACTCCTGTTGGCTGAGTTGGAGAAGGAGGAGAAGGAGAAGGATTGGTACTACGCTCAGTTGCAGAACCTCACCAAGAGGATTGACAGTTTGCCACTCACTGAAAATGTAAGAAAACCTCAATACCCATGATCCTCTGCTGCTGCTGTTTAGTTAATTGGTATAAACAGCTGTGTATCAATAGCATTCAAATATAATAAGAGCCTTTGGTCCTAAACACACTCCCAGAGGGAATTTGACAAACTGCCAATCACAGAGTTGCTGACTCTTACTTCCGGTTGTAGTTCACTCTGCAGACAGACATGAGCCGTCGACAGCTGGAGTTTGAGGCACGACAGATCAGATCAGCAATGGAGGAGCAGTTGGGCTCCTGTCAGGAAATGGAGAGAAGGGCTCAGGTAATAGTACTCCTGAACGCACAAAAATATACACTTGAACAAATTTGAACATTGGATCTTCTGTTTTAACATCCAGTGACAGCTTATCTGGGTGTCTGTTTACTGTGTGTGTGTGTGTGGGTGTGGGTGTGGGTGTGGGTGTGGGTGCGCGTGCGCCTGCTGTAGGCTCGTGTGTCTCGTATCCAGCAGATAGAGAAGGACATCTTAAAGCTTGGGGCTTGTCTCCAGGTAACCTCCTCACCTGTGGGCGGAGACTGTTTGATCAGAAGGAGTGACATGGTGATTTCATATGTTTACTGTATTTCAGAGCTCGGATTGCTCACATGAGGGGCAGACTTTTTACCTGCTCTTTCTCTCTCCAGGTTGAGGCAGCTCAGGGGACGAGTGACAGCAGCGGATTGGCTGGAACTCAGGTAAGATCCTCAGTCTGATTTCTCACAGTTGTTAAATTTTCTTCAGGTCTTGATAAAATATGTTTCCTGCTCTAGAGTTCTAGCAGCCGATTGGACCATGATCCAGCCAATGATACAAGCTACTCTGTGCCTCGACGAATCACCAGCCACCTGGGCACCAAGGTGAAGGCTTGTGCCCTGTGACACCTCCTCACAGCTCCAGTCTTTAACCGAGCAGGGTCTGTACTAATCTGGTGTTCTAAGCAGTGACCTGAGAATATGCTCCGACTCCTGCAGGTTGAGATGGTGTACAGTCTTCTGTCCATGCTGGGGACGCACGACAAAGACGACATGTCACGAACACTGCTTGCCATGTCTAGCTCGCAGGACTCGTGCATCGCCATGCGTCAATCAGGCTGCCTGCCGCTGCTCATTCAGCTGCTACACGGCAATGACAAGGACTCCCTGTTGCTAGGTAACCCTGTTATGTAATCTGTTGTAAGTAACACTCATCTCACCTAGTTACACACTTGTTTGCACTCAGGATTATAATATGTTGCAGGTAACTCACGAGGCAGTAAGGAGGCTCGTGCACGGGCATCGGCAGCACTTCACAACATTGTTCACAGTCAGCCAGATGACAAGAGAGGGCGCCGTGAGATCAGAGTGCTCCACCTGCTGGAGCAGGTACGACATTACTGTGAGGCTTGCTGGAGCTGGCAGGAAAACCATGAGAGGGGTGTCGACCAGGAGGACAATCCTAGTGAGTGATGTCACACGTGCAATACCCAATCAGAGGACAGGGGTCACATGCCAAACTATCAAACAGGAAATAAAACAGCTTACAAACACAGCATCACACTGTGAATGTGTGACAAATACAGTTCATCAGAATGAAGGTCAGCTGAAGTGCCGCCTCTGATGCTGGTGTCCAGCTTTATGGCTGTAAATCTGATCATGTGACCACAGGCCATCGTGGTATGTTTAGGACTAGACAGTGACTCTCACATTCCAGGATCACTGTCAGGGAAAGGGTCACGTCAGGTCCACAGTCAGGGTCTGGTCCAGGGGTGTCATTCTGCCCAATCACACTGAGGGTTGGTGTCTTCTAGTAGGACCTCAGTCCTGTTTCCAGGGAAAAAACTATCCTTCCTCCATAAACTCACAAGGTTTGCTCCCTCACAGCTCTGGTTTTCATACATCTGGTTCGTCTGCTGTGGGGGAGGAGAATTACGCTCAGTGTATATAACCAGTGTTTGTAACTAGAATGGTTTTGGGTTCAGTGCCATCTCCGGTTGAGCATCAGATCTGTCCGGCCGTCTGCGTCCTGATGAAACTGTCGTTTGATGAGGAACATCGTCACGCCATGAATGAACTGGGTCAGTCACACACAGACCAACTGTTTCGCCTCAGAAGTTGTTGCCCCCTGTGGTTCTGATTGCTTGCTGTTTGTACCTGCAGGTGGGCTGCAGGCGGTAGCAGAACTGCTACAGGTGGACTGTGAGATGTTTGGTCTGAGCAGTGACCATTACAGTGTCACACTGCGGCGGTATGCCGGCATGGCACTCACTAACCTCACCTTTGGAGACGTTGGCAATAAGGTTCAAACGTTCACACAGCAACCACGGTTTAAATGTTCTGATGTCCAAACTCCTGACATTTTGATTCTAACATTTACTCACTCTGGTATTTTGCAGGCCACACTGTGCTCCATGAAGGGCTGCATGAGGGCAATGGTTGCCCAGCTAAAGTCGGAGAGCGAGGACCTGCAGCAGGTGCATCAGCTGTCAGTGAATGCACCCTTATTTCCTGCTGAGGGCTCTTCTCTCATGGTATGTGTATTTCCAGGTGATAGCAAGTGTCTTGAGGAACCTGTCATGGCGAGCTGATGTCAACAGTAAGAAGACTCTGCGGGAGGTTGGCAGTGTGCGGGCACTGATGGGCTGCGCCCTTGAGGTCCAGAAGGTAAATAAAAAAGGTTAAGTCTTTTTTTTTTTTTTTTTTTTTTGGTGGCGGGGGGGGGGGTTGCTGCTTTTCTAATGAACGTACCCTAATCCTCTGTTACTCCACCAGGAGTCGACCTTGAAGTCTGTTTTGAGCGCACTCTGGAACCTGTCAGCTCATTGCACTGAAAACAAAGCAGATATTTGTGCGGTAGACGGTGCTCTCGCATTTTTGGTGGGAACACTGACTCATCGCAGCCACACAAACACGCTTGCAATCATTGAGAGTGGTGGTGGTATCCTGCGCAACGTGTCAAGCCTCATCGCTACCAACGAGGCACACAGGTGACCAGCCATAAGCATGTAATCAACTAGTCATGATGACTCAGCACCAATGCTTATTGCTCTCTGTGTCATCTTATAGGCAGATCCTTCGGGAGCATGGCTGCCTGCCAACACTGCTGCAACACCTGAAGTCTCACAGTCTGACCATCGTGTCCAACGCCTGCGGGACTCTCTGGAACCTGTCAGCTCGCGATGCAAAAGACCAGGAGGCATTGTGGGAGTTGGGTGCTGTAGGCATGTTGCGTAACCTCATCCACTCCCGCCACAAGATGATTGCCATGGGCAGCGCTGCCGCCTTACGAAACCTAATGGCGAATCGTCCAGCACGCTACAAGGATGCAAGTGTGGTGTCACCTGGCGCTGGTGCCCCATCACTGCAAGCTCGCAAACAGAAGGCTTTGTTTGAGGAGTTGGATGCACAGCAGCTGTCTGAGACGTTTGACAACATTGACAACCTGAGCCCCAAAGCAGCTCATAGGAAGGGGAGAGGTTGTAACAGTGCTGGAGGAGGAGGGGCTACAACACGCTCTTATGCCAACACGCCTGTGCTATCCAGCCCAAAGAATGGAGATGGATCAAAGAAGGCTGGGGAGGAACCCGTCTATCCCCGGCCGGTGTTCCCACCCAATGTACGAGCATCCAGTGACAGCCTCAACAGTGTCACGAGTGCTGATGGATATGGCAACCGTGGCAAGACCAAACCGTCATCGGAGCCATTTTACTCATCGGATGAGAGTGGAGCTAATAAATGCTGTGTCTATAGAAAATACCCGGCCGACCTAGCCCACAAGATCCGCAGTGCCAATCACATGGCTGATGATGATGGTGCAGAGATGGACACACCCATCAACTACAGCCTGAAATACTCAGATGAACAGCTGAACTCTGGGAGACAGAGCCCAAGCCACCGCAGTGCCATTGAGAGCGATGATGATGATGGCCAAGATGCCAGGATGAGGAGGAGGAATGATGGTGGGGAAACGGCAGCAAACAGCGGTCGCATGGCAAGTGTCCCACCGCCACGCTATGTTGTTGTCACGCCAACTTCAAATTATGGTGTTGACTCAACACAGCCAATAGAGCAGCCAATAGATTACAGCTTGAAATACAACACAGATGCTGCCCGCAAACCATTGTTCAAGCCAGAGGAGGCCACAACCCCACCCCTCTCCCCTCCTCAGCCCAACTCTGGTAGTAAGCTCTGCCCCCCTCACCCTCCAGCCAACCGGGCGGTTCCTAAAAACAACCAAGAGTCAACCCAGACGTACTGTGTTGAAGACACACCCATCTGTTTCTCCAGAGGCAGCTCACTGTCATCGCTATCATCTGAGGAAGAAGACGACGCTGATGGCATCGGGAGAAAGAGGAGGGGTGCGAGTATTGTCGGTGGCGGTAGTAATGACTACCCGACACTTCCTGTTAGTGATAAGGAAGCGCATGAACAGCAACAGCAGCGGCAGCGGCAGCAGAAAGAGGCAGAGAGCCAAACTGCTACTGCTCCATCCACACGTGGGCGTCGAGGGCATCACCACCACCATGGCCACACCCACCACCATCATCACCACCATGTAACATCATCATCTGGTGCACGAACTCCTAAAAGCCCCCCAGAGCAGCCATATGCTCAGGAGACGCCACTGATGTTCAGCCGCTGCACATCTGTCAGCTCACTCGACAGCTTCTCCACCTCTTCCATTGCCAGCTCTGTACGCTCCAGTGAGCCATGCAGCGGTGTGCCAAGTGGTGTTGTCAGCCCCAGTGACCTCCCCGACAGCCCTGGCCAGACCATGCCTCCAAGCCGTGCCAAGACACCACCGCTGCCGCCACCACAGCTGCTGCAGAAGACAGATGAGAAGGAAGCAGCCAAGAAAAAGGATGAAGAGGAGAGTAGTGCTGACGTCCTGCTGCACTTTGCCACAGAGAGCACTCCACATGGCTTCTCCAGAGCCTCGAGCCTGAGTGCACTCAGTGTGGATGAGCCATACATTGCAGCTGAGATGAAGAAGAAGAAAGATGAAGAGGAAGGAGGAAGCGAAGAGAGGAAAGAGGAAGAAGCAGCAAAACCTATTCTGGACGAGTCTGACGATGGCGATGACATTGAAATCCTGGAGGCCTGCATCAACATGGCTATGCCGAAGTCATCACGGAAGCCAAAGAAACAACAAGCAGCTCCACGGAAACCCAGCCAACTTCCTGTTTACAAGCTCCTCCCACCCCAAGGCCGCAACCAATCACAACAAAGGAAGGATGTGCAGCCACCGGAAGAGGTGCCAAGAGTGTACTGTGTGGAGGGAACGCCACTCAACTTCTCTACTGCCACCTCGCTCAGTGACCTCACTATCGACTCTCCACCGAACGAGGAAGTAGCAGCAGCTGACATACCTATGACTCCGCCCACCTCCGCTGAGAGGCGGCGAGCCGGACTTCCTGAGGGTGAGAATGGCGATGACATCCTTGCTGAATGCATCAGCGCTGCCATGCCCAAAGCCAAACCCAGAAAACCAGTCAGAGCAGCTGTAAGTGCTGAGCACCTTCAGACCCCACCCCTCCCCCCTCCACTCCCCCCTCCAGCTCCGCCTCCTCTCAGTTCTCAGCAACAGAAGAAGAAGCCAACGTCACCCGTGAAACCGATGCCACAGCGGGTAACATACGGTGTCGCCACGTCAACTGCCACCAAAGCTAAACCAGGGTTCGCCTTTGACTCACCACGACATTACACACCCATTGAGGGGACGCCGTGCTGTTTTTCCCGCAACGACTCCCTTAGCTCACTCGACTTTGATGAGGATGATGGCGGCGGAGACAAGGATTTAGAAGAGAAGAAATCAAAAGACGAAGGTCGAAAAAGGAAGCAGCAGATGGTGGCCGTTTACCCTCGACCCAAACCTGCAACCAATCAGACGGCAACGGATGAGAAGCAGAAGTTTGCCATCGAGGACACGCCTGTATGCTTCTCCAGGAATTCGTCACTGAGCTCCCTGAGCGACATTGACCAGGAAAACAACAACAAGGAGTTTGCCCCGCCACCACTTGAGCAGCAAGATGGAGGCAAAGCTGGAGCTAAGTCTCCTGCACAGGTTGACTCTAAGGCCCGCCCCCCCACAGCCAGTGGTTACGCCCCAAAAGCCTTCCATGTGGAGGACACTCCAGTCTGCTTCTCGAGGAACTCGTCGCTCAGCTCGCTAAGCATTGACTCCGAAGATGACCTGCTGCAAGAGTGCATCAGCTCCGCAATGCCCAAGAAGAAGAAAAAGGCAGCTGCCGGACCTTCCACTGTAACAATGGCACCTCCTGTTCCAAAAGCGAAGGACACCATTCTGGCCGAAGAGGAGCCTCTGGAAGCACCTCGAAGCCCCGCCTCCCCTGACTCAGAGTCGTTTGATTGGAAGGCTATTCAGGAAGGCGCCAATTCCATCGTCAGCAGCCTGAATGCCGCTGCTGCATCACTGTCTCGTCAACCGTCATCAGACTCTGATTCTGTTCTTTCCTTGAAATCTGTCGGTTCACCGTTCCGGCTCCCAGTAACCAGTAACAATGCAGAAGAAGAGATGGAAGAAAAGGATGAAGTGAAACGTGGAGCAAGGATCCTGAAACCAGGTGAACGCAGCACACTGGATGCCAAGAAGAAGAAGAAGGAGGAGGAAGAGGAGGAGGCAATGAAGTCTGTGAGAGGTGGAAAGAAGGTGTACAGGAGTTTAATCACAGGAAAGCCGAGGGCAGAACCAGCGGTGAGGGGGCGGAGCAAACCCAGAGCAGCAGTTGGTGCCAAAGCTCCATGTGGTGAAGACAGAGGAGGTGGGTCGTCTCGAGACTCCACTCCATCTCGTTCCTCATCAGTGGCCAACCAGAAAGGCGGTAAGTTGTCACAGCTGCCACGCACAGCATCCCCAGGAAGTGCTTCATCGTCATCTTCGGCCTCAAGGCCAGCCAAACAGAACACAACAGTGAAGAGCAATGGTGGCATCCCACGGAGTGAGTCAGCATCAAAGGTTGGAAGTGCCACCGCAGCAAAGAAGCATAAGGCGGAGCCTGAGAAACCTACACTCGTCCGCCAGTCCACCTTCATCAAAGAAACTCCAAGTCCAACACTTAAGAGGAAGCTGGAGGAGTCCGCCACCGCCACCACAATAGAGTCCCCATCCAGTCCTGACACACCCCTCCCACCTACAACACGGAGACACGACATCAATCGCTCACACTCTGAGAGCCCCTCACGTCCACAGGAAGTGACATCTCGTTTCAGCCGCACTGGCACCTGGAAGCGGGAAAATAGCAATGGTGGAGGAGGAAGCAGTGGAGGGAAACACTCAACATCATTACCACGAGTGGGGACATGGAAACGAACAGGAAGCTCATCCTCAATACTCTCTGCATCGTCTGAGTCTAGCGAGAAGGGCCGCAGTGAAGAAGAAGGTGCTGTGAGGTCAAAGGGCACATGGAGGAAGGTGAAGAGTGGTAGCAGCACGTCGTCAAGCCGCGGTTTCGCTGACAAATCGGAGGACGTGTGGGTGCGGCTGGAGGACTGTCCAGTTAACAACCCACGCTCCTCTTCTTCCTGCACCACACGTTCTCCCACAGCTGCCAACGCCCCGCCCATCATCGACAGTCCCGCTCCCTCAAAGATCCCATCCTCCTCATCTTCATCCTCCTCCAACCTCAACTTGCGTCGCAGCTGTGAAAGCCTCGATGAGAAGCTACCACCACCAGAGCGGCAGCAGCAGCAGCGATGTCAGCAACGCAGTGTTGCCGTGGCAGCTCGTGTCAGCCCTTTCAATTACACGCCGAGCCCGAGGAAGAGTAATGCAGATGTCACCACCAACGCAGCCACCAGCACAACGTCAGCATCAACTACCCCCACACGACCCTCACTCATCCCCACCCCTGTCACCAAGAAAAGGGAGCCAAAGGGTGGAGAGGGTGGAGGTGGAGGTGGCGCTGGTGGTGGTGAGCGTGGGTCGTACATTGTGACATCAGTGTGAAGTGTAAATATGAAAAGCGTGAACTGAACTGTACAGGAAGTGAATCTGTATTTAAGTGCTAGTCCCACCCCCTCACCTGTTATTCAAGCTTCTTTAACCAATGAGAGAAAACTTTTTATGTTTTTATACCACTAAAGTCATGAGTAGCGCTTAGCTCTGCCCTTTTCTGCCTGTGTTGTTGCATGGCCCTGCCCCCATGATGAAAGTTACCATGGTGACACAATGATGAAGATGATGATGTTGTTAGCTGTAGCTCTGAGTTGATGCTGCTCCTGTGGAAGTTTTGCTGTTTTCTTGAATGGAATTTAGTTCTGAATGAAACCGCAGGATCTAAAGATCGAGCTGTTTCTGTCTTATTTTGAACCTGAGTCCTGATTCACATGTTTTTCTAATCAGGTTCAGCCTCAATCTGTCATTCAGATTAAAAGGCTTTTCACTCTGATCACAGGGAGGGAATTTTCTGCTGACCAAGCTGTAAACATTTAGTTTAAAACTCTGTCGCCTTGGAAACAAGTAACACTGTAAAACTTAAGTTATTGCTGTAAAACCTTTTATCTTTGAAGCACATAATGTCAAACTAAAAGACTTTTGCCAAATGTTTTTCTTCATATTAGCTGATTCTGTTTCTGAAGTGTTCAAACGATAAAAAAGAATAAAGTTCAACATTTTAGTGCAAACTGTAACACTGTGTTTATTGTTTGTAAAGTTGGATTATATGGAAGCTCTGTAGGAACAGCGATTTGTACATATTATAGTGTATAATTGTGAGTAAATAACGACATAGTTACCTTGGTTTCAACATTCTGCATGTGTCAGGTGAGATGAATATGATGATGATGTGAAGAAGATTATCAGCTGCTGCCTGTTGACATCACACAAGGGAAGGACATGATTGAAGAGAGGTCTGACCTCCCTCTGCACTGATTGGATCAACACAATGTAAACAAAGATTGTTCTTTCAAAACAAAACTCGGCTTGTGTCTACATCCTTACTTTCAGTTTTTAACTCAAAAGATAATGTTTGATATTTTGTGATAAATTACAGAAAAACTGAATAATTGTCTCATTAATATTTGATGTCATCTTATTTACGCTAACTTTGAAAATAAAACATTCTTGTTTAATGTCACTGCAAAAAACAGAGCATCCTGCCCTCAGACCGTTATTTTGACAGTGCAGACAGGAAGTGTGGTTGGGCTGTTACGTGACTTCACTTCCTGTCAGAGAAGACGTCCTTCCGCGTCTCTTGTCAGATGATGGACGCCCAGAAGGTAAGAAGATCGATGAGTGATCAATAATACGGATCTGTCTGCAGTGGGTGAATCATGTAGACATACATGAAGACCCAGAGATGATTAGCTGTTAGCTGTTAGCTCTGGAATGTCTCCATTCAGCTCCTATGTCTCTCTCTCTCTCTCTCTCTGTCATCACTGTGAGGGATTTAAAGATAAGTCTCTCTCTGGTCGAGTCAGTATCACTCTGAATGTGTTTGCGGGTTATTGAGCTTAGTGTGTTCAGCGACTAAAGGTAACTCGACCGCTTTTATTCTCCATGCCCCACACATACACACAAACACAATTAACAAAAACAATGAAAATAGACAGTATTTTATTTATAGTTAAAGGGTGGAATTACTACACAGCTCAGTGACCTTTGACCCCTCATGCAGTTAGATGTGAGGTACAGGTGTGTCAGGAGAAGTCATCTGACAATGATTTTGATAATGTCAAATATGCGCCTCTATGGCGACCATAGATTTTTTTTTTTAGCTGTCACTGCTTTTGGTTTCTCTTGAAAAAGGTTATGATATTATTTGTTAAAATTTGTTTTAAATTTGGTCAGCAGGAAGCTTTGCGTAGGATCATCACCACATTAGCCAATAAAAATGAAGAACTACAACATTTCCAGGAAACAGTTGAGAACACTTTGACAGCACTGCAGGTAAGGAGCCGTGGAGGCAGGATTGAGAAAGGGAAACACAAATTACTGTAAACAACAAAAAAAAAGTAAACTTTGTCCAATCAGGATGAGTCCCGTAAGGTGATGTCAGGCCTGGAGGTGGAGCTTGAGCAGTTGCACTCTGCTGTGGAGGAGAAGGGGGTAGAGCTTTCTCAAATCATCACAGAGGAGAAACACAGGAAGGAGGCGGCACTTCAGGTGAAGTTAAAACAACGAGCAGAAAAACCCAATTTAATCAGAATTTATTTTTAACTGTATTTGAATTTTATTTCAATTTCATTTTAGCTGGTTTTGTTTATCGGTAAAACCATATTTCTTGTTTGTTTTTGTATATTTTCAGAAGCAGCTGTCAGAAGGAAAATATGCTCTTCTTTCATGTGAAGAACTGATGGAGTTTGCAAACCAAACACTGACCATCACCTCAGAAGAGGAATTTCTGCAGGTATGATGGTGAATTAAAAACAATAAATAACAAGTAACGACAAATACACACATGACTGAAACTACTGATAAATATTAGAATTTACTTTTTTTTTTTATAGGCAGCAAAAGAGATAAAAGAAAGGTAAAACAAAGTTAAATTCCTTTAGTTTATTACATTTTCATTTTCACCTCCTCCAGTCATTGTTCTAGTCTGATTAAATTTTGATCTTTTATGTCAGATAATCACATTTGTTCCTTTTCATTTTCTATTTGCTATCTCCATTTTGTTTTTTATTTATTATTCATCTTCTTTCATTTCTTAACTCTTTGTATTTCTGCTGAAACGTTAACACATATTTCAACTAACAAATAAAATTTAAGCCCCTCTCCCATTAACATGCTAACCTTGGCTGCTGACACACCATGCTGCTGTCAGGGTAACTATGGCTCCAGCATTTCGGCTGACAACTCGTCCAGCTATGTCAGAGAGTATGGCAGAATTCACAGTTGACTTTAGTGCAGAGAGGGTTTGGCTTCAACGACTTCAATTCCTGCCAGGTGGGTCATCAAGGAGGTCATTTCAAACTTCAGGTTAAACACAATATGATATTTACTCTATGAGCCAATGTTTGTGGTCTGTGTTTCTGTTTTATTCCAAAAGAAATTAACATTAACCCCATAAAATTCTAAAATACCGAGCGCTTAAAATCCTTTATTTATCACTAGACTTGATTGCTTTATCTATTTTTCAATTTTCAATCTCTGAATGTTCATTGTGCTTTATTTTATTTCACATCATTCTTAGTTTTGATCATACCATTACAATTTTACAGTGTTCCTTAACGTGCATTATTAAAATTTTGTTTTTATGTATTTTTTACAGTACCTAGAGCTCCAGAGATTGATGTCTCAAGATGTGTTGTCAATGACAACAACATCACAATTGCCTGGCGACCAGCTTGTGAGGCTGGTGGTGAAGGGCTGAATGGATCAACTGAATGCTATGAACTTGAATACCGAAAAACAAACTGCGACATCATGCTCACAGCACCAGGAGAGGCATGCTGGGAAAAAATTCTTGACATTACAGGGACTCAGGTCACCATCTCAGGTGAGAGGCCAGAGGTCACAGGACCTTAGCCTTAACTCTTCAAAGTCCCTACAAAATACATATTTTTTATTATCAGAATCAGAATCAGCTTTATTGGCCAAGTATGTTCACAGCATACGGAATGGACATCAGCAATATGCTAAAATCTAAACATAATAGAAAAAAGTATATACATACAAATATATATATATAAACACCATGTTTAGAAAAAGAAATATATCCACAATTGGTGCAAAATACACAATGTAGTGCAGATTGAATTAGTGTCCTGTTAATGTGAATGTGTGACCATTCAACAGTGTAGCAGGTCCATAGTTCAGCTATTTGTTAAAGTTATTGCAGTAGGAAAGAAACTTTTTGAATCTGGAGTTTTTTGTGCGCAGTGCTCTGTAGCACCTGTTGGAGGGGAGGAGGGAGAACAGTTTTTGTTCAGGGTGAGTGGGTTCTCTGATTATTTTCCTGCCCTCTTCCTGGTTCTGGAGGAGTACAGTTCCTGGATGGAGGGCAGTGGGGCTCCAGTGATTTTTTTTTCTCAGCAGTTCTAACTGTGCGCTGCAGTCTGTTTCTGTCCTGCTGTGTGGCTGCTCTGAACCACACAGTGATGGAGGTGCACAGGACAGACTCAATGACAGCAGTATAGAACTGGATGAGCAGCTCCCAAGACAGGGCCTGTCTCTTCAGCTGTCACAGGAAGTACATCCTCTGCTGAGCCTTTTTCAGGATGCAGTGGATGTTCATCTCTCACTGAGAGGTAGTGGTTCCCAGGAACTCAAAGGACTCGACGGCTGATACAGGGCTTTTGTTGATGGTGAGAGGGAGCAGTGGCAAGGGCTGTCTCCTGAAGTCCACTGTCATCGCCACAGTTTTGCGCGTGTTTAGCTCCAGGTTGTTCTGGCTGCACCCAAGCACCAGCCGCTCAACCAGCCGGTATGCAGACTCGTCTCTGTCCTGGATCAGGCCGATGAATGTTGCGTCGCGAACTTCAGGAGTTTCCTCAGTCTCCCCCACTTTGCGTACAGAGCTGCTGCTCCTCCAACCAAAAGTTCTAAAAAGCCCTCTGGTTTCATGTGGAAAAGTGTCCATAGAGGACTCCCTGATGCTTAGCTGAGTGCCTCTACTGAAAGTGATTGAGTTAGAGCAGGGGTCATCAGCTCCGGTCCTGGAGGGCCACTGTCCTGCATGTTTTAGATGTTTCCTGCTCCAACACACCTTATTTAAATGAATGGTTCCTTATCAGACCTCAGCAGAACTTGATGACAAGCTGATCATTTAAATCAGGTGTGTTAAAGCAGGGTAACATCTAAAACATGCAGGACAGTGGCCCTCCAGGACCGGAGTTGGTGCCCCCTTAATCAGAGTGTCTAAACACAGAGAAAATAAACAAAAGCATGCAAATTCCTATAGAGCGCTGTGCCAAGGCTGCCATCAGCAGTGCCATCTTAGTGAGCAACATGAAATATAAGATGAATTCATTAAAACCAGTTTTTATGATTGTTTGAAGTGAATAGATATCCATAAAATAAAATAATAATTGTTTAAAATGACATTTAAATTAAAGCTATTTGGTGTTTGGTTATGGAATCTAAAATGTACTAAATTAATTATTCACATAATTTATTTGTTTCTGTCATTTGTCATTTACAGGCTTGTTTTCTTTTTTCAGGTCTCAAATTTGACTCTCACTTTGTTGTCGTTCGAGTTCGAGCAAAAAACAAAATGGCCGCTGGAGAGTTCTCTGAGCCTGTCACCATGGAAACCACAGGTGAACAAATGAATGGATGAATTGATGTCTGGTTCAAAGACGAATAGCTGAAAAGATGATGAATGAGTAGACAATGAAAACGTGACAAGTGTCAGTGAGAGGTCTCAAAGAATGAAAAATTAGAGGAAGTTCCAAGTCTTGATTCAGAGCAGAAAACCAAAGACAAAACCAGAGTGAGACAAAGACAAGGAAATTATTAACAATAGGTGTAAAAAGTGAAATGTTATTGTTTCCTGTTCCTTGTTCTTCATCTTTGATCCTCAGCCTTTAATTTCGGTTTCGATGCCTCGACGGCTCATGCTGAGTTGAAGGTTCAGGGTAATACAGTGACCTGGGAGCCTCAGGGAGTCAAAAGTCACGATTCCCGACTCAGGGGCAAAGACAACAGAAGCAGGTGAGGAAATGTCCTGCTGATGATGTCGTTATGTTTTATATCTTCAAACATGATACATTAGAACAGGCAGTTCAAAGGTCACTGCAGGTCAACACAAAGAAGAGACAGAGCAGAGAACATGAGAAAATTAAACAGGAAAAAGTCAGAATTAAAGAAGACAAAAAAAAAAAACAACACAACTTTTGTATTCACATTGTTGTTTGTCTTAAGGTGACAAACATGATTTATTAATAAAACCTTATCAGTTTCTAACAACTGCAACTGTAATTTAACACTCGCGCATGCACACGCACACACAGGAAATGACAGTAGTGATAACTGTTCTGCTGTTTTCTTGTGTCTTTAATATTTTTGTCCCTCTTCAGTCTCCGTACTGCCTCCTCTACAACTCCCTCAGGTAGAAACCACCTTTGCTGTCTGGTTGCTGAGTAACTTGACGTGTCACAAGTCACTTTCTCATCCGCCATTTTTACTTCATGCAGCCAATCACCTCACAGTTTACTGCAGTGTTTAATGAAATGTTTTATTACAGAATAACCCACCGTCTGTCTCTCATTAATCAAAGGGTGAAATATTTGAACAATTTTTCTATTATTGATGTGAAAAATTCAACCAGTTTTATTTATTTTAAGTTATTAATAAAATATAAGTTTTGATGTGCAATTTTAATACAAATGAATGTCTGTGTTTTATTCATATTTTTCATTTTGCTGCATCATTTCTTTAACTCGACCTCATTGCTTCACTGTGCTGGATGTTTGCTTTTATTCTCCAGGAGGTTATGCTTTTTTCCTTTTTGCTACTGTAAAATGTTTATTTAACTTAATCAGCAGCAGAAGTGGCACGCCATCACCCAATAAGACAGCAGGAAGTCGCACCGGGCGTGACAGATTTGCTGGAGAGTCTTACACAGTCCTTGGTACAATTTAACCTCAGATTCACTCAGAAATGTTATATTATCATGAGGATATATGACAATATTACATGCTATAATTTTTATTTCATTGTAGCAGTAGTTGTAAAATGAATTGGAAATATGAAAAAACATTTTCTAAGTTTTAAATTTTAACACCTGAAATAATTCTTTTAAAATGTCATGGCTTTTATTATTGAGTAATCATAATAGGCTTTATTTTTTTCTTCCGACTTGCAGGTGACCACGAGATGACTGGTGGTTCCCACTACTGGGAGCTCCGCCCCCTGGCTGACTGGAAATCATTCAGTGTGGGTGTGGCCTATCGTGCCGGCCTGGGTCGCTTTGATCAGTTAGGGAAGAGCGCCAGTTCGTGGTGTCTCCATGGCACCCAGTGGCTACAGACCTCCCTTGCTGTCAAACACAACAATCGAGCCAAAGCCCTGGATTGGCCACTGCCCCAACGGATCGGTGTGTACTGTAACTACGACAACGGTATAAAGACTTTCTACAGTCCCCCAGTGTCTTTTCAATGTGTCAGTGTGAACGTCATAACCCTCACCTAGCATTTAGCGTCACAACTTGTGTTTTGTTTCAGGTGATTTGTCATTTATTGATGTCGATCAGCTTCGTCTTCTTCACTCTTTCAAAACAAAGTTTACCCAGCCACTGGTTCCTGCCTTCACTGTAAGCAAGACAGAAATGACAGTTTGTCTTATTAGTTTAAAATTTTAGTTTTTATATTTTAGAAACGTATTCATCCCCAAATGGGCAATTTGTAGTGACAGTTCCCAGATTAAAAAATTAATTAATTATAAAATAAATATTGCTATAGCAGAAAAACCCCAAAATTGTACAGGTCTTGCAATGAACTGGGAGCTAATGATAGATGTGATGAAAACCTGAAAGTAAAATATTTGAAAATGAGAAATCATAATTCATTGAAGTTATTGTTGTAGAAATTCTGTGAATTATATTTGCTTTATCCAGGTCTGTAAAAACATACTGAAGAACTGCAAATGTCGTATTGTCAGAGTGGAAAATGGGAGCAGTTAGAGACACTCAGAATATATAAAGGACATAAATATAACAGGAAAATAAATATAAAGTGTAGGCATATACATGTATTGCATTACTGCAAGGATATTTTATTGTTTGTCCTTTACTACAGGTGTGGTGCGGTGGATTCACCATAACGACAGGTCTACAGGTACCAAGTTTCATGCGAAATTTCCTCTCCTCCCATCAGAGCCTCACTAACTTGTCGCAGTAAATAATTTTCCTGTAATCAGTTTTTATTGTGTTTCATACCATTTACTCCTGTCAAATGTGTAAATAATAATTTGTATTAATTTTAATGTAATATTAATAATGTGTGTTGCATATGGAAAATCAAGGTGAAGTGTTTACAGTAAAAATATTGATTTGGAATAGAAGAAAATTGTATCATAATTATAAGGCTTATTATTTATTATTTTTGAAGTGTCAACTAGAGCTATAAATTTATCATTTGAGTGCTTTTATTTAAAGAAATACTAATGTTGTTTATTAAGGCTCCAAATTTTTTATTTTAATGGCACACTTATTTTGAAAACAATCTGGCTTTCATTGTGAAGGCTGAACCAAACAATGTGTTTGACCACATTACATACTTTTGTTTGGTGGGAAATCTGCAGGATCAGACAATGTGATGTTTTTTTGGAGTATTTGGAGAATTGTGATGAAATTTATCTGTATTTAATGAAATAAAGAAAAGTTTGAAGCTGAAGATAGAATTTGCTTTGATTGGCTGCTACATGCTCCAACTTCATGAAATGACATTGTAGTTCAATGGGGACTCAAGGCAATGCACTGGTTAGAATAAGGGAGAAAGGGGAAAAGCCTGGCAAGCCAGGGAATGCAATGGGTTAGGGTTAGGAAGGTGATAGAGACATGAAACCAAGCTCTATCTCGACTAATTCGGGTACACCCTTTCCAACGGTACCACCCCGGCGTCCGTACGAGCTTCCGTTCGGGAGATACGTCACTTCCCGTTACGACAAGTCCATATCTCGGGAACGGAAGGTCGCAGAGACACGGGACCAGGACCAGCGCGTTCAGCGCCCCCGAATTATGTCTGGCGGACGCCACCCCTGAGCGTCTAGGACGTTCGGTTCTGGAGTTACAGACGATTAGACGTTCCCATTGCAAATGAATGGGATACGAGCATAACGAAAATTTGTGTGCGGAGGCCAAAATCCACCAGGGTTAGGGTTAGGGTTAGGGTTGGGTTAGGGTTATGGTTTGTGTTAAATTAGGATGCACTGGCCTACTGAAATGCGGGAGGATGGTGAAGTAGGGAGGAGCGCTGCCTTCCACTCGGGGGAGCAGGGTTCGGACCCTAGGCAGAGCACCCGTATGAAGAGAGGAACCTGTAGAAGAGATTTTTAACAAGTTCACTGGGATGAAGTCCTGCAAAGGTTAAAGGTGAGTAGGTAGCATCCCAGTCTTCATCGCTCGGATCCAAATCTAGATTTACTAAGAATAATAATCTATTTTAAATTTAAATTTAAATTAGGAGATATAAAATAAAAAAGTAATAATATAATAGATAGAAATATAAAAAGGTTAATATAAATGAAATTGCTAATAAATAAGTGCTGTAATGTAAGTGCTATGATAAAATAATTAAATGAAGTGCTAAAAACAAGGGGTCATGCAAGATATAATAAGTGCTGTAAAATTTAATGCAAAACCATGCAAAACATCATAAGTGCTGTAAAAGAGTTTTATTAAAATATTAAAAAAACATGCAAATAAGTGCATAAAATAAATAGTAAACATGCTAAGAATTTATAAACAAATATATTTGTAATAAAGAAAAATAAATTTAAATAAATCTCCTTTATAAAAATAAAAAGAAAAATTTTTTTTGAAGAGTATTTACGTCCTGATGGGGAATCAAACCCTGGGCTACTAGGGGCAGAGCAAGGTTTTAAGCTGTAAGCTAATTCAGGGTTGAAATATAGTAGGATCCGTGCGATGGAAAAAGTACAGGCACTGACCTGGGAAGATCGTGTCGGGAGGGGGAGGCCTCCCGGCTCGGTGGTCCCAAGTCTGTGGAGTAAAACTCTTCGCTCTCTAAATCTGTTGAAAGTTATGGTGTTTTATTTAGTGGTTCAGTATTGAGAAAAAGGTAGAAGGGTGCGTCCGGACAGGTTTAACGGGTTGGTATGATCAGTCGACCTTCCCTAATATGAAAAAAAGAGGAAACTGAAGGTTATGGGTGGGGGGGGGGGGGGGGGGAAGAAAAAAGGGAAAAAGAAAAAGGGAGGGGTTAAGGTTAGGATTAGGGAGGGTTTTAAGTTAAAGAAAGGGAAGGGGTTAGGGTTAGGAAAAGGGGAGGTTTGGTGTATAGTAAGAGGGGAAAGGTTAAGGTTAGGGGGAAGGGTTGAGGTTAGGGTTAGGGTTAGGGTTAGGGTTAGGGTTAGGGTTAGGGTTAGGTTAGGGTTAGGGTTAGGGTTAGGGTTAGGGTTAGGGTTAGGGTTAGGGTTGGGGTTGGGTTAGGGTTAAGTGTTTTGATTAAACTAAGGTGCACTGGCCTACTGACCTGCGGAAAGGTGGTGGAGCGGGAAGGGGAGCTGACCTCCACTCGAGAGACCCGGGTTCGAACCCCAGACAGAGCAAGTCAGTAGAGCAAGAAGAGGAACCTGTCGGGAGAAGTTTAGCAAGTTTACTGGGATGGGTCCTGAGTGAAGTTAAGGTAGGTGGATAACATCCCAGTCTTCATCGCACGGATCCTAGTGAGGAGATTAGGATTATATTTAAATAATATTCTATTTTAACTTAAGACAGGAGATGTAAAATAAACTATTGGGTGTAAGTGCTAAAATTGTTAGTAAAGTGCTAAAATATAAGTGCTTAAAATTACAAACAAACAAACCATAAAATTAAGTGCTATAAAACAGGGAGTTCCCAACAATCATAAAAGATATAAAAGGATATAAAATATATAAAAAACATGCAAATAAGTGCTATAATATAAAGAAAATAACGAACATGCAAAAGATTAGTAAAAAATGAAATGAGTCTCCTGTGAGTTGATAAGAATTTATTTGTCCTCATGAGGAATCGAACCCTGGTCTGCCAGGGGCAGAGCATGGGTTTTAGCTGGTGAGCTATTAGTGGGTCCGAGGTTTTTGTGGGGGATCCGTGCGATGGGAAAAGTACAGGCACAAGCTTGAGAAGACCGTGTAGGGAGGAGGGGATAGAGTTATCTTAAAGGGTCTCCCGGCACGGTGGGCCCAGGCCTGTGGAATCAATGTCTTCACTCTCCTGCTCTGCTCCAAAGTCCTGAGAAAAAGAGGGTTTTGGGTTTTGCTTTTGGAGAAAGAAGAGGAAAGAATAAAGAAAGGGGGAGGGGGGTTAAGGTTAGAGTTAGGGAAAAGGGAAAGGTTAGGGTTAGAATTGGGAGAAGGGAGGGGGGTTAAGGTTAGGATTAGGGAAAAGGGAAAGGTTAGGGTAGGATTGGGAGAAGGGAGGGGGGTTAAGGTTAGGATTAGGGAGAAGGGAGGGGTTAGGGTTAGGATTGGGAGAAGGGAGGGGGTTAAGGTTAGAATTGGAAGGAAGGGGTGAGGTTAAGGTGAGGAAAGGGGAGGGGGTTTTTTTGTTTTTTTGAAAAAAAAGGGGATAGGAGTTAGGAAGTCCATAGAAGGTACAGGTTGGTTGTGCTAGTAAGTCGTCCAGGTTGTTTGTGTTGTTTATTGTAAATTTAATAGCTGGCACCAGTTGGAAAAGATAGCCTTAGCAGTGTCTGTTGTCCAATGTATGTTGTCCTTTTCAGTCCTAAAAGTGTCGTGGGGAATTTCTGTGAGAAATGGAAAGTAAGTAGCCATGGTGTTGTTAATTAACTTGAGGTTGTTTTGTTGAGTCGGGGTGAGATGAGATGAGTAGTTGAGTAATGGAAAGTAAATGTCAGCGTTGGGGAAGGTCGACTTAGCTTGTCGGAAAAGGGCCTTCAACTGCTTAAGGGTGGTCTGTCTGGGGTCCTGATCCCTATTGTTAATGCCAATGGAAAAAATGAGAGTTTTTACCGTAGGTTGAGGGATGGTCTTCTCACAGATTTTCCAAAAATGATAGGCGTTGGCTCCGGGGTAGCTGTCCATTTGTAGCATGGGGTTGTTGTGTCCAGGGATGCGGTTTATGTTGGAGTCTCCCAAGATGGCTATTGGTTTTCTACATCTGAATTGCCAGTCTTGGATTTTTCTACTGGGACGGGCGATGTGATGTACTGGTTTGTAGGTGGGAGGATAAGTAGTGGGGGCTGAGGCTGAAGGACTGGTGGTGGTGAATGATGATTGATTGTGGGTTTCTTGGGGAGGGGAGGAGTCTAGCTGGGTAGGTTGATCCGAGTCCAGGGTTAAGGTTGCAGCAGGATGTCCCTCAGTGGAGCACGTAGGGTCAGATGAGTATAAGTGGAGAGGTGAGTCCTGGATGTCTCGTTGGGGATATGTAGAGAATATGGGGAAGGGAGAAATGGGTGCAAGAAGTTGTTGGTGAGTTATAGCTAAGGATGTGCCGGTGCTTTGGGGGCTTGGGCTTGGCAGTGAGGCCCCCTGGTGGCGACTGGCTGGTCGTGGCGATGGCTCAGATTGGGTTAGGGTTATGTCATGGTTGACTTTATTTGACCCTTTCATCATGAGTGCCATTGAATCATGGGGGGTCCACTGCCTTGCCTGGTCCTCCTCGGCACCAGCAACATCAACCTGTGTGGGAATGGGAGAGATATTGTCAGATAGTTGTACTGAAACGTTCGAGTGGGTGATGGGGTTGATGGGTTGTAATGTCCATGAGTTGGGGGACTGAGTGGTAGGGTGGTGAATCTGGGCTACAGTTTCTATGGTTTTTTTGGTCTTCATGGTCTGAGATAGAGGGGGAGTGATAACCGGTGATATGGTGGGGGAAGTTAGGGTACGAAGGGTGGTAGGGTGGGTTTCTTCCTCGGTTGTTAAGGGGTCCCAGGTGATTCTGCGGGCCTTCTGCGTTGGAGTGGAGGTAGCTGAGGTCAGTGGTGTGCTGTTCTGGTCCATAGGTTGGTGAGCCGCGGGCAGAGGTGGAAACTGTTCTTCTGTGGCCGTAGAAGGTTTCCTATTGTCGTCAGACCGAGGGGTGATGATGGTGGTCTTCTGGGGTGCTTGTAGGTAGGATTCCGCAATCCTCAAGGTGTCTGTTGTCAGCCTGGAGCCATATCGCTTTCTGGCCCAACCAGTGGCTATGTGCCATGCTATGGGGTTGTGATGAGTTATGTGTGTGTTAATTATTGTATAAAGGTAATGTTGTTGTAGGATGGAGATGATGTTCTGCATCCACTGAGTAGTATTAGTTAGTACTCTCAGCCGTGTTTCTGGTGTGGGTGTAGATGGTTTGATGAAGTCTGTTAGGCGGGTGATCTGGCGTAACATTCCGGGTGGGAATGTGCCGGTTTGTTCAGCTGTGTCCATTATAGATTTGTGGTGTACAGCTTGTATTAACTTGAAATATTGTTTGCTGGTTTGCCTTGTTTCTGGATCTGGTGGATGGTTGAGTATGGGGGTGAGATGTGTGTTATGTGTACGTGGTTGTGTAAGTGGTTGGTGTGTGGAGGAGCCATTTTGAGCTCCGCTCCTATGTGTGGGATTCCCTCTAAAAAGTTTAAACATAAATGTGGAGAGTTCTTACCTTGTTGAAGCTGTTGTCCTTGTTTTTTAACAGGTGGAGTCCAAAATGGCTTTGTGGAGGTTCCACCTGAAACTTGGTAGGAGAGAGAAGAAACAAACCACAGGAAAGAAAAGGCAGTTCTGGTAACCGGTGGCTGTAGTGCCTCTGGTTATTTTAAGTCCATTTGTGTCCCTGTTTGAGGTTTGCAACAAACTCCAGTGCTTGAAAGAATTGGTTGATGTTTGTCCGGGTATGGTTCCAGGTAAGTAAAAAGTGGACAAAATAAAAGTGGAAAATTGGGGTCTTCAGCTTGTTCAAGCTGGGCAGAACCCTCCACAATGATTAAAATTTAAAATTAACTTTAATGATTAAAAAAAAGGGAGTCAAATAAAACAATTTAAAAACCAATAAAGGTGTTGTCAATAAAAAGGAGAGAAATCTTACGCAGAGGAGCGGGGTCCCGACGTTTCGCAACTGTGTTGCTTCCTCAGGGGATACTCAGTAATGGCTCCTGCTGTGTATATATAGTGTTGGGGGAGGGGGGTAAGTCCCTCCCCCAAGACGGTGTGTCATGTGTTGATTGGTAAAGGGGATCAGGTGGGTCCTTTTTTGGAGGGAAAGTGGGTATAGGATCTGATTGGTTGTTTTTTGGCAGAGAAAAGAAGAAAAAAGAAGAAGAGGGTGGTAATGTTGTGTTGTTCTGGCTGGAGTATAGCTCACCTGGTTGGGCTCAGAGTCTTCCACTGGCAGGTGGAGGTTCAAGTCCCGGCGGTGGCAGTTGCGGACGAGGGTAACCTTTTATATTGAGACTTTAACAGAGTTCATGATGATTTAGAAGAACAGAAGTTTATTTAGTTTTGGTGCTTGAAGGGGACGGATGGGATAACAGAATGAGTAGAATGAGTTGGAGGCTAGTGCTGGTGGTCCAGGTAAAGTATTGAAGAAAGGTGCAGGTCAGTGGCACTGGCTGGGTTAGGGTTGGGGTTGGGTTAGGGTTAAGTGTTTTGATTAAACTAAGGTGCACTGGCCTACTGACCTGCGGAAAGGTGGTGGAGCGGGAAGGGGAGCTGACCTCCACTCGAGAGACCCGGGTTCGAACCCCAGACAGAGCAAGTCAGCAGAGCAAGAAGAGGAACCTGTCGGGAGAAGTTTAGCAAGTTTACTGGGATGGGTCCTGAGTGAAGTTAAGGTAGGTGGATAACATCCCAGTCTTCATCGCACGGATCCTAGTGAGGAGATTAGGATTATATTTAAATAATATTCTATTTTAACTTAAGACAGGAGATGTAAAATAAACTATTGGGTGTAAGTGCTAAAATTGTTAGTAAAGTGCTAAAATATAAGTGCTTAAAAATACAAACAAACAAACCATAAAATTAAGTGCTATAAAACAGGGAGTTCCCAACAATCATAAAAGATATAAAAGGATATAAAATATATAAAAAACATGCAAATAAGTGCTATAATATAAAGAAAATAACGAACATGCAAAAGATTAGTAAAAAATGAAATGAGTCTCCTGTGAGTTGATAAGAATTTATTTGTCCTCATGAGGAATCGAACCCTGGTCTGCCAGGGGCAGAGCATGGGTTTTAGCTGGTGAGCTATTAGTGGGTCCGAGGTTTTTGTGGGGGATCCGTGCGATGGGAAAAGTACAGGCACAAGCTTGAGAAGACCGTGTAGGGAGGAGGGGATAGAGTTATCTTAAAGGGTCTCCCGGCACGGTGGGCCCAGGCCTGTGGAATCAATGTCTTCACTCTCCTGCTCTGCTCCAAAGTCCTGAGAAAAAAAAGGGTTTTGGGTTTTGCTTTTGGAGAAAGAAGAGGAAAGAATAAAGAAAGGGGGAGGGGGGTTAAGGTTAGAATTAGGGAAAAGGGAAAGGTTAGGGTTAGAATTGGGAGAAGGGAGGGGGGTTAAGGTTAGGATTAGGGGAGAAGGGAAAGGTTAGGGTTAGGATTGGGAGAAGGGAGGGGGGTTAAGGTTAGGATTAGGGAGAAGGGAGGGGTTAGGGTTAGGATTGGGAGAAGGGAGGGGGTTAAGGTTAGAATTGGAAGGAAGGGGTGAGGTTAAGGTGAGGAAAGGGGAGGGGGTTTTTTTGTTTTTTTGAAAAAAAAGGGGATAGGAGTTAGGAAGTCCATAGAAGGTACAGGTTGGTTGTGCTAGTAAGTCGTCCAGGTTGTTTGTGTTGTTTATTGTAAATTTAATAGCTGGCACCAGTTGGAAAAGATAGCCTTAGCAGTGTCTGTTGTCCAATGTATGTTGTCCTTTTCAGTCCTAAAAGTGTCGTGGGGAATTTCTGTGAGAAATGGAAAGTAAGTAGCCATGGTGTTGTTAATTAACTTGAGGTTGTTTTGTTGAGTCGGGGTGAGCTGGGGTGAGTAGTTAAGTAGTGGAAAGTAAATGTCAGCGTTGGGGAAGGTCGACTTAGCTTGTCGGAAGAGGGCCTTCAACTGCTTAAGGGTGGTCTGTCTGGGGTCCTGATCCCTATTGTTAATACCAATGGAAAAAATGAGAGTTGTTACCGTAGGTTGAGGGATGGTCTTCTCACAGATTTTCCAGAAATGGTAAGTGTTGGCTCCGGGGTAACTGTCCATTTGTAGCATAGGGTTGTTGTGTCCAGGGATGCGGTTTATGTTGGAGTCTCCCAAGATGGCTATTGGTTTTTTACATCTGAATTGCCAGTCTTGGATTTTTCTACTGGGACGGGCGATGTGATGTACTGGTTTGTAAGTGGGAGGATAAATAGTAGGGGCTGAGGCTGAAGGGCTGGTGGTGGTGAATGATGATTGGTTGTGGGTTTCTTGGGGAGGAGAGGAGTCTAGCTGGGTAGGTTGATCCGAGTCCAGGGTTAGGTTTGCAGCAGGATGTCCCTCAGTGGAGAGAGGTGAGTCCTGGATATCTCGTTGGGGGTGTGTGGAGAATATGGGGAAAGGAGAAATGGTTACAGGAGGTTGTTGGTGGATTATAGCTAAAGATGTGCCGGTGCTTTGGGGGCTTGGGCTTGGCAGTGAGGCCCCCTGGTGGCGACTGGCTGGTCCTGGTGATGGCTCAGATTGGGTTAGGGTTATGTCATGGTTGACTTTATTTGACCCTTTCATCATGAGTGCCATCGACTCGTGGGGGGTCCACCGCCTTGCCTGGTCCTCCTCGGCACCAGCAACATCAACCTGTGTGGGAATGGGAGAGATATTGTCAGATAGTTGTACTGAAACGTTCGAGTGGGTGATGGGGTTGATGGGTTGTAATGTCCATGAGTTGGGGGACTGAGTGGTAGGGTGGTGAATCTGGGCTACAGTTTCTATGGTTTTTTTGGTCTTCATGGTCTGAGATAGAGGGGGAGTGATAACCGGTGATATGGTGGGGGAAGTTAGGGTACGAAGGGTGGTAGGGTGGGTTTCTTCCTCGGTTGTTAAGGGGTCCCAGGTGATTCTGCGGGCCTTCTGCGTTGGAGTGGAGGTAGCTGAGGTCAGTGGTGTGCTGTTCTGGTCCATAGGTTGGTGAGCCGCGGGCAGAGGTGGAAACTGTTCTTCTGTGGCCGTAGAAGGTTTCCTATTGTCGTCAGACCGAGGGGTGATGATGGTGGTCTTCTGGGGTGCTTGTAGGTAGGATTCCGCAATCCTCAAGGTGTCTGTTGTCAGCCTGGAGCCATATCGCTTTCTGGCCCAACCAGTGGCTATGTGCCATGCTATGGGGTTGTGATGAGTTATGTGTGTGTTAATTATTGTATAAAGGTAATGTTGTTGTAGGATGGAGATGATGTTCTGCATCCACTGAGTAGTATTAGTTAGTACTCTCAGCCGTGTTTCTGGTGTGGGTGTAGATGGTTTGATGAAGTCTGTTAGGCGGGTGATCTGGCGTAACATTCCGGGTGGGAATGTGCCGGTTTGTTCAGCTGTGTCCATTATAGATTTGTGGTGTACAGCTTGTATTAACTTGAAATATTGTTTGCTGGTTTGCCTTGTTTCTGGATCTGGTGGATGGTTGAGTATGGGGGTGAGATGTGTGTTATGTGTACGTGGTTGTGTAAGTGGTTGGTGTGTGGAGGAGCCATTTTGAGCTCCGCTCCTATGTGTGGGATTCCCTCTAAAAAGTTTAAACATAAATGTGGAGAGTTCTTACCTTGTTGAAGCTGTTGTCCTTGTTTTTTAACAGGTGGAGTCCAAAATGGCTTTGTGGAGGTTCCACCTGAAACTTGGTAGGAGAGAGAAGAAACAAACCACAGGAAAGAAAAGGCAGTTCTGGTAACCGGTGGCTGTAGTGCCTCTGGTTATTTTAAGTCCATTTGTGTCCCTGTTTGAGGTTTGCAACAAACTCCAGTGCTTGAAAGAATTGGTTGATGTTTGTCCGGGTATGGTTCCAGGTAAGTAAAAAGTGGACAAAATAAAAGTGGAAAATTGGGGTCTTCAGCTTGTTCAAGCTGGGCAGAACCCTCCACAATGATTAAAATTTAAAATTAACTTTAATGATTAAAAAAAAGGGAGTCAAATAAAACAATTTAAAAACCAATAAAGGTATTGTCAATAAAAAGGAGAGAAATCTTACGCAGAGGAGCGGGGTCCCGACGTTTCGCAACTGTGTTGCTTCCTCAGGGGATACTCAGTAATGGCTCCTGCTGTGTATATATAGTGTTGGGGGAGGGGGGTAAGTCCCCCCCCAAGACGGTGTGTCATGTGTTGATTGGTAAAGGGGATCAGGTGGGTCCTTTTTTGGAGGGAAAGTGGGTATAGGATCTGATTGGTTGTTTTTTGGCAGAGAAAAGAAGAAAAAAGAAGAAGAGGGTGGTAATGTTGTGTTGTTCTGGCTGGAGTATAGCTCACCTGGTTGGGCTCAGAGTCTTCCACTGGCAGGTGGAGGTTCAAGTCCCGGCGGTGGCAGTTGCGGACGAGGGTAACCTTTTATATTGAGGCTTTAACAGAGTTCATGATGATTTAGAAGAACAGAAGTTTATTTAGTTTTGGTGCTTGAAGGGGACGGATGGGATAACAGAATGAGTAGAATGAGTTGGAGGCTAGTGCTGGTGGTCCAGGTAAAGTATTGAAGAAAGGTGCAGGTCAGTGGCACTGGCTGGGTTAGGGTTGGGGTTGGGTTAGGGTTAAGTGTTTTGATTAAACTAAGGTGCACTGGCCTACTGACCTGCGGAAAGGTGGTGGAGCGGGAAGGGGAGCTGACCTCCACTCGAGAGACCCGGGTTCGAACCCCAGACAGAGCAAGTCAGTAGAGCAAGAAGAGGAACCTGTCGGGAGAAGTTTAGCAAGTTTACTGGGATGGGTCCTGAGTGAAGTTAAGGTAGGTGGATAACATCCCAGTCTTCATCGCACGGATCCTAGTGAGGAGATTAGGATTATATTTAAATAATATTCTATTTTAACTTAAGACAGGAGATGTAAAATAAACTATTGGGTGTAAGTGCTAAAATTGTTAGTAAAGTGCTAAAATATAAGTGCTTAAAAATACAAACAAACAAACCATAAAATTAAGTGCTATAAAACAGGGAGTTCCCAACAATCATAAAAGATATAAAAGGATATAAAATATATAAAAAACATGCAAATAAGTGCTATAATATAAAGAAAATAACGAACATGCAAAAGATTAGTAAAAAATGAAATGAGTCTCCTGTGAGTTGATAAGAATTTATTTGTCCTCATGAGGAATCGAACCCTGGTCTGCCAGGGGCAGAGCATGGGTTTTAGCTGGTGAGCTATTAGTGGGTCCGAGGTTTTGTGGGGGATCCGTGCGATGGGAAAAGTACAGGCACAAGCTTGAGAAGACCGTGTAGGGAGGAGGGGATAGAGTTATCTTAAAGGGTCTCCCGGCACGGTGGGCCCAGGCCTGTGGAATCAATGTCTTCACTCTCCTGCTCTGCTCCAAAGTCCTGAGAAAAAAAGGGTTTTGGGTTTTGCTTTTGGAGAAAGAAGAGGAAAGAATAAAGAAAGGGGGAGGGGGGTTAAGGTTAGAATTAGGGAAAAGGGAAAGGTTAGGGTTAGAATTGGGAGAAGGGAGGGGGGTTAAGGTTAGGATTAGGGAAAAGGGAAAGGTTAGGGTTAGGATTGGGAGAAGGGAGGGGGGTTAAGGTTAGGATTAGGGAGAAGGGAGGGGTTAGGGTTAGGATTGGGAGAAGGGAGGGGGTTAAGGTTAGAATTGGAAGGAAGGGGTGAGGTTAAGGTGAGGAAAGGGGAGGGGGTTTTTTTGTTTTTTTGAAAAAAAAGGGGATAGGAGTTAGGAAGTCCATAGAAGGTACAGGTTGGTTGTGCTAGTAAGTCGTCCAGGTTGTTTGTGTTGTTTATTGTAAATTTAATAGCTGGCACCAGTTGGAAAAGATAGCCTTAGCAGTGTCTGTTGTCCAATGTATGTTGTCCTTTTCAGTCCTAAAAGTGTCGTGGGGAATTTCTGTGAGAAATGGAAAGTAAGTAGCCATGGTGTTGTTAATTAACTTGAGGTTGTTTTGTTGAGTCGGGGTGAGATGAGATGAGTAGTTGAGTAATGGAAAGTAAATGTCAGCGTTGGGGAAGGTCGACTTAGCTTGTCGGAAAAGGGCCTTCAACTGCTTAAGGGTGGTCTGTCTGGGGTCCTGATCCCTATTGTTAATGCCAATGGAAAAAATGAGAGTTTTTACCGTAGGTTGAGGGATGGTCTTCTCACAGATTTTCCAAAAATGATAGGCGTTGGCTCCGGGGTAGCTGTCCATTTGTAGCATGGGGTTGTTGTGTCCAGGGATGCGGTTTATGTTGGAGTCTCCCAAGATGGCTATTGGTTTTCTACATCTGAATTGCCAGTCTTGGATTTTTCTACTGGGACGGGCGATGTGATGTACTGGTTTGTAGGTGGGAGGATAAGTAGTGGGGGCTGAGGCTGAAGAACTGGTGGTGGTGAATGATGATTGATTGTGGGTTTCTTGGGGAGGGGAGGAGTCTAGCTGGGTAGGTTGATCCGAGTCCAGGGTTAAGGTTGCAGCAGGATGTCCCTCAGTGGAGCACGTAGGGTCAGATGAGTATAAGTGGAGAGGTGAGTCCTGGATGTCTCGTTGGGGATATGTAGAGAATATGGGGAAGGGAGAAATGGGTGCAAGAAGTTGTTGGTGAGTTATAGCTAAGGATGTGCCGGTGCTTTGGGGGCTTGGGCTTGGCAGTGAGGCCCCCTGGTGGCGACTGGCTGGTCGTGGCGATGGCTCAGATTGGGTTAGGGTTATGTCATGGTTGACTTTATTTGACCCTTTCATCATGAGTGCCATTGAATCATGGGGGGTCCACTGCCTTGCCTGGTCCTCCTCGGCACCAGCAACATCAACCTGTGTGGGAATGGGAGAGATATTGTCAGATAGTTGTACTGAAACGTTCGAGTGGGTGATGGGGTTGATGGGTTGTAATGTCCATGAGTTGGGGGACTGAGTGGTAGGGTGGTGAATCTGGGCTACAGTTTCTATGGTTTTTTTGGTCTTCATGGTCTGAGATAGAGGGGGAGTGATAACCGGTGATATGGTGGGGGAAGTTAGGGTACGAAGGGTGGTAGGGTGGGTTTCTTCCTCGGTTGTTAAGGGGTCCCAGGTGATTCTGCGGGCCTTCTGCGTTGGAGTGGAGGTAGCTGAGGTCAGTGGTGTGCTGTTCTGGTCCATAGGTTGGTGAGCCGCGGGCAGAGGTGGAAACTGTTCTTCTGTGGCCGTAGAAGGTTTCCTATTGTCGTCAGACCGAGGGGTGATGATGGTGGTCTTCTGGGGTGCTTGTAGGTAGGATTCCGCAATCCTCAAGGTGTCTGTTGTCAGCCTGGAGCCATATCGCTTTCTGGCCCAACCAGTGGCTATGTGCCATGCTATGGGGTTGTGATGAGTTATGTGTGTGTTAATTATTGTATAAAGGTAATGTTGTTGTAGGATGGAGATGATGTTCTGCATCCACTGAGTAGTATTAGTTAGTACTCTCAGCCGTGTTTCTGGTGTGGGTGTAGATGGTTTGATGAAGTCTGTTAGGCGGGTGATCTGGCGTAACATTCCGGGTGGGAATGTGCCGGTTTGTTCAGCTGTGTCCATTATAGATTTGTGGTGTACAGCTTGTATTAACTTGAAATATTGTTTGCTGGTTTGCCTTGTTTCTGGATCTGGTGGATGGTTGAGTATGGGGGTGAGATGTGTGTTATGTGTACGTGGTTGTGTAAGTGGTTGGTGTGTGGAGGAGCCATTTTGAGCTCCGCTCCTATGTTGGGATTCC